>NC_056441.1:71821160-72013075 GCF_018296145.1 Oncorhynchus tshawytscha
TAGAGCAATGCTTGCAATGCCAGGGCTGTGGGTTTGATTCCCATGGTGGACCAGTACAAAGAGAATGTATGCACGAACTACTGTAAGTTGCTCTGAATAAGAATGTCTGCTAATTGACTAAAATGTAATAAATATACAAGGTAAACTCAGTCTGTGTATTTATTTATCAGTTGTATTGCTTAAGGATAGAAGCTGTTCAAGAGCCTGTTGTTGTCAGACTTCATGCACAGGTAGCAGAGAAAATAGACTATGGCTTGGGAGGGTGGGGTCTTTCATGATTTTCAGGGCCTTCTTTTCACAACGCCTGATATAGAGGTCCTGGATGGCAGGGAGCTCGGCCCCAGTGATATACTGAGCTGTCCACACAACCCTCTGTAGCGCCATGCGATGGAGGGTGGTGCTATTGCCATACCTAGCAGTGATGCAGCCAGTTAATATGCTTCAATGGTACAACTGTCAAACTTTTTCAACCTCCTGAGGGCGAAGAGGCACTGTCGCGCCCCATCAGCTTCTTCGTCTTGCTGACCATACTGCCAGGTCACTGACCTCCTCCCTGTAGGCTGATTCATCGTCGCCGGTGATTACGCCTACCACAGTCGTGTCATCAGCCAACTTGATAATGGTGTTGGAGTCGAGCGTGGCCACAAAGTCGTGGGTGAACAGGGAGTTTGACTAAGCACCCCACCCCCTACCCGTGGGCCGCTATGTTAAGGGTCAGCGTGGTGAAGGTGATGTTGCCTACACTCACCACCTGGGGTTGGCCCGTCAGGAAGTCTAGGATCCATTTGCAGAGGGAGGTGTTCAGACCCAGAGTCCTAAGCTTGGTGACAAGCTTGGAGGGGATAATGGTGTTGAACACTGAGCTGTAGACAATGAACAGCATTCTCACATAGGTAGTCCTCTTATCTAGGTGGATGAGGGCAGTGTTGAGAGCAATGGATCTGTTGGAGCAGTAAGCAAATTGGAGTGGGTCTCCGTGGCGGAAATCTTTGTGGGCTATACTTGGCCTTGTCTCAGGATGGTAAGTTGGTGGTTGAAGATATCCCTCTAGTGGTGTGGGGGCTGTGCTTTGGCAAAGTGGGTGGGGTTATATCCTTCCTGTTTGGCCCTGTCCGGGGGTGTCCTTGGATGGGGCGACAGTGTCTTCTGACCCCTCCTGTCTCAGCCTCCAGTATTTATGCTGCAGTAGTTTGTGTCAGGGTCTAGGGTCAGTTTGTTATATCTGGAGTACTTCTCCTGTCCTATTCGGTGTCCTGTGTGAATTTAAGTGTGCTCTCTCTAATTCTCTCTTTCTCTCTTTCTTTCTCTCTCTCGGAGGACCTGAGCCCTAGGACCATGCCTCAGGACTACCTGACATGATGACTCCTTGCTGTCCCCAGTCCACCTGGCCGTGCTGCTGCTCCAGTTTCAACTGTTCTGCCTTATTATTATTGGACCATGCTGGTAATTTATGAACATTTGAACATCTTGGCCATGTTCTGTTATAATCTCCACCCGGCACAGCCAGAAGAGGACTGGCTACCCCTCATAGTCTGGTTCCTCTCTAGGTTTCTTCCTAGGTTTTGGCCTTTCTAGGGAGTTTTTCCTAGCCACCGTGCTTCTACACCTGCATTGCTTGCTGTTTGGGGTTTTAGGCTGGGTCTCTGTACAGCACTTTAAGATATCAGCTGATGTACGAAGGGCTATATAAATACATTTGATTTGTTTTGATTTGAGTCTAGGGTGGCTGAGATGGTGGAGTTAATGTGTGCTATAACCAGCCTCTCGAAGCACTTCATTATTTCAGAAGTGAGTGCTACATGGTAGTAATCATTGTTGCATGAAGCATTGGAATTCTTAGGAACAGGGATGATTGTGGTCATCTTAAAACATGTGGGGATTACAGACTGGGACAAGAAGAGGTTGAAAATGACTGCCAGCTGTTCTGCACATGCTCTGAGAACGCATACTGGAATACCGTCAGGGCCTGTGGCCTTGTTGGTGTTGACCTGATTAAAGAACCTTCTCACGTGGGCCTCGGAGTGCGAGATCACCCAAAACAAAACAGATATGGGACCAGGCTAGCTCTTTTAGCACATCCGATCCCAAATGTACCCAACAGACTGTCAGCCAACTGGTGCCACTTTTAGTGTGATGAGGCATGGGTGAATACATTCCTGCACTGTGAGTCATATAGCGAATGGAGAGGAGCCCTGGCTAAATGAATGGCCATTGTTGCCAGGACACTTTCATAGGGAGGGAAAGACAATTGACAATCGCGTTTTAGGAGCTGTGGTAGTATGGTCCACACAGATGCTAAAGTAGAGAATGGCTTGTATTCTAACCTATTCAATTAAAACAGGTCGCCAGACTTACAGGAACAGTCAAAACATTGTTGTTCTCCAAGAATGCACATTTGCATTCATGGACTTAACACATTTTTGGTGACAAAACATTGTTGTCAATCCTTTGCATAACAACATACATCCACATGCTTTCTTGCTGTGAGCGGAGAATAATGTTATTTTCAATTAGACACGACATTAGCCTACCTCAGTGTCCCGGACACAGCACCACATGTGCTGCTCTTCACTGGTCCTACTATCTCTGTCTGCCTTTCCCTATAAATCCACCTGTTGAATCCAGGACCTGCAAGTTTAGCCACGTAAGTTTCTTTCTCATAGTCTGTATCGGCGATCCTACGCTGTCCAGTGTTATGTGTCTGTTTGTGTGAGAGCACTCATGTCCATGTGTGTGTGAGTGCTTACATCCATGTGTGTGAGTGTGCGTGTGTGTGGTATGTGGGGAGGCAGGACCGTGTGTATAAATAGCGTGGCGGGGGGGGTGTACTGTAGCTGGCATGGGGCAATGAAAACACTACAACCTATCTACTAAATCTATGTCTCTTTATTTCTATCTCTTTCCTCTTATGTCTTCACTTCTGTGTTTACTTTTATCTCTTTACTTTTATCTCTTTCCTTCTGTCTTTACTTCTATATCTTTCCTTCTCTCTTTCCTTTTATCTCTTTACTTCTATCTCTTTACTTCTGTCTTTCCTTTAATCTCTTTTCTTCTATATCTCTACTTCTAGGTCTTTACTTCTGTCTTTCCTTTAATCTCTTTTCTTCTATATCTCTACTTCTAGGTCTTTACTTCTGTCTTTCCTTTAATCTCTTTTCTTCTATATCTCTACTTCTAGGTCTTTACTTCTGTCTTTCCTTTTTCATTACTTCTGTCTTTACTTCTGTCATTATCTGTCTTTACTTCTGTCATTACGTCTGTCTTTACTTCTGTCATTACGTCTGTCTTTACTTCTTCTTTACTTCTTCTTTCCTTTTATTTCTTTCCTTTAATCTCTTTTCTTCTATATCTTACTTCTAGGTCTTTACTTCTATGTCTTTCCTTTTCTCATTACTTCTGTCTTTACTTCTGTCTTTACTTCTGTCATTACTTCTGTCTTTACTTCTGTCATTACGTCTGTCTTTACTTCTGTCATTACTTCTGTCTTTACTTCTGTCATTACGTCTGTCTTTACTTCTGTCTTTACTTCTGTCTTTCCTTTAATCTCTTTTCTTCTATATCTCTACTTCTAGGTCTTTATTTCTGTCTTTCCTTTAATCTCTTTTCTTCTATATCTCTACTTCTAGGTCTTTACTTCTGTCTTTCCTTTAATCTCTTTTCTTCTATATCTCTACTTCTAGGTCTTTACTTCTATGTCTTTCCTTTTCTCATTACTTCTGTCTTTACTTCTGTCATTACGTCTGTCTTTACTTCTGTCTTTACTTCTGTCTTTCCTTTTATTTATTTCCTTTAATCTCTTTTCTTCTATATCTCTACTTCTAGGTCTTTACTTCTATGTCTTTCCTTTTCTCATTACTTCTGTCTTTACTTCTGTCTTTACTTCTGTCATTACTTCTGTCTTTACTTCTGTCATTACGTCTGTCTTTACTTCTGTCTTTACTTCTGTCTTTACTTCTGTCTTTACTTCTGTCTTTACTTCTGTCATTACTTCTGTCTTTACTTCTGTCTTTACTTCTGTCATTACTTCTGTCTTTACTTCTGTCTTTACTTCTGTCATTACTTCTGTCTTTACTTCTGTCATTACTTCTGTCTTTACTTCTGTCATTACGTCTGTCTTTACTTCTGTCATTACTTCTGTCTTTACTTCTGTCATTACTTCTGTCTTTACTTCTGTCATTACGTCTGTCTTTACTTCTGTCATTACTTCTGTCTTTACTTCTGTCATTACGTCTGTCTTTACTTCTGTCATTACTTCTGTCTTTACTTCTGTCATTACGTCTGTCTTTACTTCTGTCATTACGTCTGTCTTTACTTCTGTCATTACTTCTGTCTTTACTTCTGTCATTACTTCTGTCTTTACTTCTGTCAATACTTCTGTCTTTACTTCTGTCATTACTTCTGTCTTTACTTCTGTCATTACGTCTGTCTTTACTTCTGTCTTTACTTCTGTCTTTCCTTTTATTTATTTCCTTTAATCTCTTTTCTTCTATATCTCTACTTCTAGGTCTTTACTTCTGTCTTTCCTTTAATCTCTTTTCTTCTATATCTCTACTTCTAGGTCTTTACTTCTGTCTTTCCTTTTCTCATTACTTCTGTCTTTACTTCTGTCATTACTTCTGTCTTTACTTCTGTCATTACGTCTGTCTTTACTTCTGTCATTACTTCTGTCTTTACTTCTGTCATTACGTCTGTCTTTACTTCTATCTTTCCTTTTATCTATTTACTTCTATATATTTCCTTCTATCTCGGAACCCACTCTTTCTTTCTGTGTCACTATTTCAGTCTCTTACTAAACTCAGCAAAAAAATAAATGTCCTCTCACTGTCAACTGTGTTCATTTTCAGCAAACTTATCATGTGTAAATATTTGTATGAACATAACAAGATTAAACAACTGAGAAATAAACTGAACAAGTTCCACAGACATGTAACTTACAGAAATTGAATAATGTGTTCCTGAACAAAGGAGGGCAGGGTCGAAATCAAAAGTAACAGTCAGTATCTGGTGTGGCCCCTAGCTGCATTAAGTACTGCAGTGCATCTCCTCCTCATGGACTGCACCAGATTTGCCAGTAATTGCTGTGAGATGTTACCCCACTCTTCCACCAAGGCACCTGCAAGTTCTCTGACATTTCTGGGGGGAATGGCCCTAGCCCTCACCCTCTGATCCAACAGGTCCCAGACGTGCTCAATGGGATTGAGATCCGAGCTCTTCGCTGGCCATGGCAGAACACTGACATTCCTGTCTTGCAGGAAATCACGCACAGAACTAGCAGTACGGCTGGTGGCATTGTCATGCTGGAGGGTCATGTCACGAAGAGCCTGCATGAAGGGTACCGCATGAGGGAGGAGGATGTCTTCCCTGTAACGCACAGCATTGAGATTGCCTGCAATGACAACAAGCTCAGTCCGATGATGCTGTGACCATGAAGGACTCTATACCTCCAAATCGATCCTGCTCTAGAGTACAGGCCTCGGTGTAACGCTCATCCCTTCGAAGATAAATGCGAATCCGATCATCACCCTTGGTGAGACAAGCCACGACTCGTCAGTGAAGAGCACTTTTTGCCAGTCCTGTCTGGTCCAGCGACGGTGGGTTTGTGCCCATAGGCGACATTGTTGCCGGTGATGTCTGATAAGGACCTGCCTTACAATAGGCCTACAAGCCCTCAGTCCAGCCTCTCTCAGCCTATTGCGGACAATCTGAGCACTGATGGAGGGATTGTGCGTTCCTGGTGTAACTCGGGCAGTTGTTGTTGCCATCCTGTACCTGTCCCGCAGGTGATGTTCGGATGTACCGACCCTGTGCAGGTGTTGTTACACGTGGGCTGCCACTGCGAGAACGATCCGCTGTCCGTCCTGTCTCCCTATCTTATGTGTCTCACAGTATGGACATTGCAATTTATTGCCCTGGCCACATCTGCAGTCCTCATGGCTCCTTGCAGCAGGCCTAAGGCATGTTCACGCAGATGAGCAGGGACCCTGGGCATCTTTCTTTTGGTATTTTTTAGTGTCAGTAGAAAGGCCTCATTTGCGAGAACATAACTGTGACCTTAATTGCCTACTGTCTGTAAGCTGTTATTTATGGTTCATTGAATAAGCAGGGGAAACCGTGTTTAAACCCTTTACAATGAAGGTCTGTGAAGTTATTGGAGTTTTACGAATTAGCTTTGAAAGACAGGGTCCTGAAAAAGGGACATTTCTTTTTTTGCTGAGTTTATCTCTAGCCTTAATCTTAGCCTCTCTAGGCCACTGCAGAATCTCTCATCTTGCAGTCATAATTTGTAGACTTACATAATTAGTCTATCTCTTGCTCTCCCTCCCTAATTTTCTCAGAATCTCTCATTCACACATACCACTCCTCCTTCTCCCCCTCTTGATCTTACACATTTAAATGGCCTCCCACTGGGCCCAGACATAATTTCAACATCTAGTGTTCATTTACATTTGGTTGAGTTGTCAACTAACATGAATTCAACGTGAAACTTCAAGTCACTTCCTGTTGAATGCGGAACAAAGAAGAGCTTGGTTTTGTTTGTTTGAAAGTTTGTTGTTTGAAAGTGTATTGGAAGGTTCTTGGTAGCTAGCTTCTTAGTTTGGATCCAGCGACGCAGTTGGCATCAGTTGCTGGGACTGCTTGTTTCTTTCCAGTGATCCTGCTGACCAAGGACAGGTCTGAGGAGCTATTTGGCGTCGCAGCTAGCCTAGCTACTAGCTAGCTGCATATCAAGTTAGCAGGGTTTTCTTGAAAGTAGCCCACGACGCGGTTAGCCATTGTGGCTGGGACCGTGGATTGTCCCGGGTTTGTGATTGTCTAGATCCCTGCTGTTTGTTGTTTTCAATCTTCCCCGTGACCTGCCTGTCTGGAACTGCGAGGATTAACAAAATAGATGGATTCATGAGGAGGAAAATTATGTGGATATATTGAAGCAACTTTCCAAGACATCAGTCAGGAAGTTAAAGCTTGGTCGCAAATGGCTCTTCCAAATGGACAATGACCCCAAGCATACTTCCAAAGTTGTGGCAAAATGGCTTAAGGACAACAAAGTCAAGATATTGGAGTGGCCATCACAAAGCCCTGACCTCAATCCTATAGAAAATGTGTGTGCAGAACTGAAAATGTGTGTGCAAGCAAGGAGACCTACAAACCTGACTCAGTTACACCAGCTCTGTCAGGAGGAATGGGCCAAAATTCACCCAACTTATTGTGGGAAGCTTGTGGAAAGCTCCCCAAAACATTTGACCCAAGTTAAACAATTTAACGGCAATGCTACCAAATACTAATTGAGTGTATACTAATTGAGTGTACTGACCCACTGGGAATGTAATGAAATAAATAAAAGCTGAAATAAATCATTCTCTCTACTATTATTGTGACATTTCACATTCTTAAAATAAAGTGGTGATCCTAACTGACCTAAGACAGGGAATTTTTACTAGGATTAAATGTCAGGAATTGTGAAACACTGAGTTTAAATGTATTTGGCTAAGGTGTATGTAAACTTTCGACTTCAAATGTAATTCATTTGATGATACAGCAGTAGCAATACAAGGATATAACATCTATAGAAGAGACATAAATGCTTATGGGTGAGGTGTTGCTGTATATATTCAGAGCCATGTAATGCTTAGAGAAGATCTTATGTCAAGTGTTATTGAAGTGTTGTGGTTGCAGGTTCACTTGGCACATCTAAAGCCTTTTCTTTTGGGGTGTTGCTATAGGCCAACAAGTGCTAACAGTCAGTATCTAATAACGTGTGAAATGCTTGATGGTGTATGTGATGTAAACAAAGAGGTCTGCTTTCTTGGGGAATATTGACTGGTTTTCATCGAGCTGTCTGCTCAAGAGGAAGCTTCTTACTGTAACCAGTGCCTGTAATCTGGTTCAGGTTATTAATCAACCGACCAGGGTGTTTACAAACACTATAGGAACAAGATCATCCACATATATCGATCACATTTTTACTAATGCTGTGGAACTTTGTTCTAAAGCTGTATCCTTACCCATTGGATGCAGTGATCACAATATAGTGGCAATATCCAAGGCAATATCCAAGCCAAAGTTCCAACAGCTGGGCCTAAAATAGTGTATAAGAGATCATACAAAAGATTTTGCTGTGACTCTTATGTGGATGATGTTAAAAATATTTGTTGGTCTGATGTGATTAATGAGGAGCATCAAGACGCTGCACTTGATGAATTGATGAAATTGCTTCTTCCAATTATTGATAAACATGAACCTTTTAAGAAACTGACTGTTAGAACTGTTAAGTCTTCGTGGATTGATGAGCAATTGAAAAACTGTATGGTTGAAAGAGATGGGGGAAAAAGAAGTGGCTAATACGTCTGGCTGCACATCTGACAGGCTTACATACTACAAATTGAGAAATTATGTTACTAAACTCAACAAAAAGAAGAAGAAACTGTATTATGAAGCCAAGATCACTGATATAAAGAATGATGGAAAAAAGTCCCTCTACTCTTTTCTATTTTTACCAATGACCTGCCACAGGCATTAAACAAAGCATGTGTGTCCCATGTATGCTGATGATTCAACCATATACGCATCAGCAACCACAGCTAATGAAGTCACTGAAACCCTTAACAAAGAGTTGCAGATTGTTTTGGAATGGGTGGCAAGTAATAAACTGGTCCTGAACATCTTTAAAACTAAGAGCATTGTATTTGGTACAAATCATTCCTTAAATTCTAGACCTCAGCTGATTCTGGTAATGAATGGTGTGGCTGTTGGACAAGTAGAGGAGACTAAATTACTTGCCATTACTTTAGATTGTAAACTGTCATGGTCAAAACATATAGATTCAATGGTTGTAAAGATGGAGAGAGGTCTGTCCATAATAAAGAGATGCTCTGATTTTTTGACACCACACTCCAAAAAGCAAGTTCTGCAGGCTCTAGTTTTGTCTAATCTCTATTGTTGTCCAGTCGTGTGGTCCAGTGCTGCAAGGAAAGACCTAGTTAAGCTGCAGCTGGACCAGAACAGAGCGGCACATTTAGCTCTTCATTGTAATCAGAGGGCTGATATAAACACTATGCATGTCAGTCTCTCTTGTCTAAGAGTTGAGGAAAGACTGACTGCATCACTTCTTGTTTTTATAAGAAACATTAATGTGTTGAAAATCCCAAATTGTTTGCACAGTCAGCTTACACACAGCTCTGACACAGACACGTATCCCACCAGACATGCCACCAGGGGTCTTTTCACAGTCTCCAAACCCAGAACAAATTCAAGAAAGTGTACAGTATTATATAGAGCCCTAATTGCATGGAACTTCCTTCTATCTCATATTGCTCAAATAAACAGCAAACCTGGTTTCAAAAAACAGATAAAGCAACAGCTCGAGGCACTACTCCTCTCCCCTATTTGACCTATATGGTTTGTGTGTATGCACTGATATATAGGCTACATGTGCCTTTAATTTTTTTTTAATGTAGTTCTGACTTTGAGCTGTTCTTGTCTATTGATGTTCTGTATTAAGTCATTCTGTATTGTGTTTCGTGTTCTGTGTGGACCCCAGGAAGAGTAGCTACTTCTTTTGCAAAAGCTAATGGGGATCCTAATAAAATACCAAATACCAAATCAACAAAAAATGGCATCATGTCATTGAATTTATGTTAAAAGTTTGGTGGAAAAAATATGAAATTCCCAACATCATCACATTCAATGTTTTTGTTGAAATTACGTGGAAACAATGTTGATTCAATGAGTTTTTGCCCACTGGGCTGTGTTTGCAAAGAGGGCTTGGTAGATAGGAGCAGCTTAGACTGGTCCGTGATAGATTAGTGGGTCAGGACACATACTGTATATAACAAAATAGTATCCTCCTATTCTGTTTTTGACAGTTGCCAACTCCTGAATAGCATCATCTGCACAAACCCGCTGGGTGTGCAGTACACGTACATATATATTCTGCCATTTTGGTACAAAGTAAAAACACATAACACCTAAACATAGGCCGGGGTATAGTGAGGGGGGTATGGCTGGAGGCCAAGGACACGAGCTGGGACATGGAATGGAGAAGATCACGTCAAGGGTTGACTACAGACCAATAGGGTTTGGGGGTGGGTAGGTCTCAGAACCCAAAGCGTACAACAACAGTCCTAAATGCAGGTCTGTGAGAGAATACATTTACAGTAAAAAGTGATCACTCATTTTCCATTGGCAGAGCAAACTGTCTCTATAAAAACACCAGATTAAATGTTTTTGTGTATGTACCAGTCCTGACAAAATAGTGACTGAAACTCTCCCTGTGAAGCTGCTACTGCCAACTGGAAGGGTGGAGACAGAATGGAACTACAAAAGCCTGCTTTCAGCTTCCAGCAAAGGCCTTCACTGCTATGAAATATGCCCTATCATAAGCATGTTGCTGTCCAAAAGAAACAAAGACCCAAAGTCAATCTGACACAGATAAAGGGAGACGGTACTGTTGGTTTGCTTAGGATGTTTATATTGCATTGGATGAGTTAACCATGTTCTGCATTGGAGGAGTTAAACAAGTTCTGTATCGGAAGAGTTAACCAAGTTCTGTATCGGAAGAGTTAACCAAGTTCTGTATCGGAAGAGTTAACCAAGTTCTGTATCGGAAGAGTTAACCATGTTCTTTAACCATGTTCAAAGTTAAATGGCTCACAAGCAGCTCCAATTGTGGACATTTTCAGTGGATATTGACGGGAAACATCATCTGTCCTGAAATTATAATAAGCAATGCGCAGGAACGTCTTCTCTTGAATAGCCAACTGTTATGCCATGTCACCATCAGCTAAGGGACCTGGTACATGGAATCTGAGGAGTCCAAGATGATCGCCCTCTCTAAGTCAGATGCAAACTAACCAAACTAACCTGGGTACTTTAACCTTTCAGGGGGGACTGTACAGGGATACCATTACATAGACTCTTGCTTTTCCTTGATTCACACACACACACACTTATTTATTTTATTTTTATTTCACCTTTATTTAACCAGGTAGGCCAGTTGAGAACAAGTTCTCATTTACAACTGTGACCTGGCCAAGACATAGCAAAGCAGTGCGACAAAAACAACAACACAGAGTTACCCATAAACAAACATACAGTCAATAACACAATAGAAAAATCTATGTACAGTGTGTGGAAATGTAGAAGATTAGGGAGGAAAGGCAATAAAAAGGCCGTAGAGGTGAAATAATTACAATTTAGCATAAACACTGGAGTGATAGATGTGCAGATGGTGATGTGCAAGTAGAGATACTGAGGAGCTAAAGAGCAAGAAGATAAATAACAATATGGGGATGAGGTAGTTGGGTGTTCTTTTTACAGATTGGCTGTGTACAGGTGCAGTGATCGGTAAGCTGCTCTGACAGCTGACGCTTAAAGTTAGAGAGGGAGAAATAAGTCTCCAGCTTCAGTGATTTTTGCAATTCGTTCCAGTCATTGGCAGCAGAGAACTGTAAGGAAAGGCGCCCAAAGGAAGTGTTGACTTTGGGGATGACCAGTGAAATATACCTGCTGGAGCGCATGCTACGGGAGGGTGTTGCTATGGTGACCAATGAGCTGAGATAAGGTGAGGCTTTACCTAGCAAAGACTTATAGATGACCTGGAGCCAGTGGGTTTGGCGACGAATATGTAGTGAGGGCCAGTCAACGAGAGCATACAGATCGCAGTGGTGGGTAGTATATGGGGCTTTGGTGACAAAACAGATGGCACTGTGATAGACTACATCCAGTTTGCTGAGTAGAGTGTTGGAGGCTATTTTGTAAATGACATTGCCGAAGTCAAAGATAGCTAAGATAGTCAGTTTTACGAGGATATGTTTGGCGGCATGAGTGAAGGAGGCTTTGTTGCGAAATAGGAAGCTGATTCTAGATTTAATTTGGATTGGAGATGCTTAATGTGAGTCTGGAAGGAGAGTTTACAGTCTAACCAGACACCTAAGAATTTGTAGTTGTCCACATATTCAAAGTCAGAACTGTCCAGGGTAGTGATGCTGGTCGGGCGGGTGGGAGGGTGCGGGCAGCTATCGGTTGAAGAGCATGCATTTAGTTTTACTAGCATTTAAAAGCAGTTGGAGGCCACAGAAGGAGTGTTGTATGGCATTGAAGCGAGTTTGGAGGTTTGTTAACACAGTGTCCAAAGAAGGGCCAGATGTATACAGAACGGTGTCGCCTGCGTAGAGGTGGATCAGAGAATCTCCAGCAACAAGAGCGAAATCATTGATATATTCAGAGAAAAGAGTCGGCCCGAGAATTGAACCCTGTGGCACCCCCATAGAGACTGCCAGAGGTCCGGACAACAGCCCATCCAATTTGACACACTGAACTCTATCTGAGAAGTAGTTGGTGAACCAGGCGAGGCAGTCATTTGAGAAGCCAAGGCTCTTGAGTCTGCCAATAAGAATGCGCTGATTGACAGAGTCGAAAGCCTTGGCCAGGTCAATGAAGATTGCTGCACAGTACTGTCTTTTATCGATGGCGGTTATGATATGGTTTAGGACCTTGAGCGTGGCTGAGGTGTACCCATGACCAGCTCGGAAACCAGATTGCATAGTGGAGACGGATTCTAAATGGTCGGTGATCTGTTTGTTAACTTGGCATTCAAAGATTTTAGAAAGGCAGGACAGGATGGATATAGGTCTATAACAGTTTGGGTCTAGAGTGTCTCCCCTTTGAAGAGAAGGATGACCGCGGTAGCTTTCCAATCATCGGGGATCTCAGACGATATAAAAGAGAAGTTGAATAGGCTAGTAATAGGGTTTGCAACAATTTCAGCAGATCATTTTAGAAAGAGAGGGTCCAGATTGTCTAGCCCAGCAGATTTGTAGCGTCCGGATTTGGGTGAAGGAGAAACGGGGGGAGGCTTGGGCAAGTTGCTGCAGGAGGTGCAGAGCTGTTGGCCAGGGTAGGGGTAGCCAGGTGGAAAGCATGGCCAGCCGTAGAAAAATGCTTATTGAAATTATCAATTGTTTCAGAGCTTGCGGTAGGAATCCGGAGATGTGGTAGAGAAAAAGCTGTCCGATATGCTCTGGGTTGATATCGCGCTGTGCAGACTGGCAGGTATTGACCGAGCTGAGGCTGGCTGGTGTCCGAATTAACAGTGAAGACCGCTTGCAGTGGCTAACTGACTACTAGCTAGTAGCTAGTTAGCTGGCTAGCTCCTGATGGGGGTTCCGGTTCTAAAGTATAACAATAGCAGATCTGTACAACATTGGGTGAGGCGGGTTGCAGGAGAGTATATTCATTGGAACAACCAAGATGCACAACCAACATACACAGTGTGACTAAATAGTACCTGTATGAGTTCAGGTCTGAGGTTGATGGTGCAGAGCCAGTCTCCCAGTCGAGGGTAGCTGGCCAGAGCCTGGGTCCTCTGTCTCTCAGGCACTCTCTGCTTACACTGCAGCTGCTTACAGATGTACTTAGTCAGCTTCACCTGGAGGGGGCGACAACACAAACACAAGAGTCTCCAAAAATGTTGATGGGGAAAATGTAATTAAGAATGTTCACAAAATAACTGAAACAGAGACGATGCTAAGCAAAAGCATAATCCTGAAAGTAATTATAACAAAGTAGAACAAAATGAGTGGAAACTAAAACTTGCAGCACAGTGTGTGGGAGTTTCATTTAATTTTAACAAAGGAGACTGACAACAAACTGACAACTGCAGGTGTGAAACCCACTGATGTTTGAGAACAAACTGCACAGTATTTCTTTTTTGTTATTTTCAGCTTGAGGTCTGGTGTTCTATGCAAAACACAGGTGAGAAGTGAGACCAAGCTCAGGCTGAGGAAATCCCCCTGTCAACTGAAAGAGAGACAGAGAAAGAGAGAGAGAGAGAGAGAGAGAGATCCACTGAGTGTAGATGAGAACACCTACTCTTTCCATGACATAGACTGACCAGGGGAAAGCCATGATCCCTTTTTGATGTCACTTGTTAAATCCACTTCAATCAGTTAAGATGAAGGAGAGGAGACAGGTTAAAGAAGGATTTTTAAGCCTTGATGCAATTGAGACATGGATTGTGTATGTGTGCCATTCAGAGGGTGAATGGGCAAGACAAAAGATTTAAGTGCCTTTGAATAAGGGGTATGGTAGTAGGTGCCATGCACGACGGTTTGTGTCAAGAACTGCAACGTTGCTGGGATTTCACGCTCAACCTTTTCCTGTGTGTATCAAGAATGGTCCACCACCCAAAAGATACAACTTGACACAAATGTGGGAAGCATTGGAGTCAACATTGGCCAGCATCTCTGTGGAACGTTTTTTCTACACCTTGTCGAGTCCATGCCCCAACGAATTGAGGCTGTTCTGAGGGCAAAAGGGGTGGGGGGGGTGTAACTCAATATTAGGAAGGTGTTCCTAATGTTTTGTACACTCAGGCCTAAAAAAGGACAACTTTGTCTCAGAAGCACCTCAGTGATAAAAACTCTCAAGAACATAAATGTAGAATGTTGATGAAGGAGAGGACACGAGGAGAAAAAGCGGGGGAGGGGACAGGTAGAGGGGGAGGTAGAGGGGGAGGGGACAGTTTCAGTTCATCTATGACTTAATGTGTTTTTAACAGTTCTCCCCTCAGAGCAGCTAACAGCAAATAGTCCTCATTACATACAAACTCAAAGGAACACAGAGCAATTTGTGTCATGGGGGCGTTGGCCTGTGCCACTGCCATGACAACTGAGCGCCATGGAAACCCTGAAAAAATCTTTATTTATCATAAGGGGCTGCAGTGGGGGGGGGAATAGACCAGAGGGCCGCCAGTTGCCCATCCCTGAGTATAGCAGAGTCAAGATGTCACCTTACCTTTGGATTCCAGACCCAGATAGCAAGCTTTACCTGGCAACCACTGGCAACCACTTTCGTCACACTAATCTTCCGGCGCCAACAGAGATTACCTCCTCACTTCGCGTTCCTAGGAAACTATACACTATTTTGTTTTTTTTGTGTTATTTCTTACATTGCTACCCCAGGAAATCTTAGGTTTTATTACATACAGTTGGGTGGAACTATTGGATATAAGAGCAACGTCAACTCACCAACATTACGACCAGGAATACTTTCCCGAAGCGGATCCTCGGTTTGGTCCACCACCCAGGACAATGGATCGGATCCCAGCCGGCGACCCAAAACAACAGGGCCGCAGAAGGGGCAGACGGAGCGGTCTTCTGGTCAGGCTCCATTGACGGGCACATCGCTCACCGCTCCCTAGCATACTACTCGCTAATGTCCAGTCTCTTGACAACAAGGTAGACGAAATCCGAGCAAGGGCTGCCTTCCAGAGAGACATTAGAGATTGTAAAGTTCTTTGTTTCACGGAAACATGGCTCACTCGGGATACGTCATCAGAGTCGGTACAGCCACCTGGTTTCTTCACGCATCGTGCCGACAGAAACAAACATCTCTCTGGTAAGAAGAAGGGCGGGGGTGTTATGCCTTATGATTAACGAGACGTGGTGTGATCATAACAACATACAGGAACGCAAGTCCTTTTGTTCACCTGACCTAGAATTCCTTACAATCAAATGCCGACAGCACTATCTACCAAGAGAAGTCTTCGATCATAATCACAGTCGTGTATAACTTCATTTGACTCTATGTAAACTGGAAACCACATATCCTGAGGTTGCATTTATTGTAGCTGGGGATTTTAACAAGGCTAATCTGAAAACAAACCCTGGATCATTGTTATTCTAACTTCCGCGACGCATATAAAGACCCCCTGCCCTCCTTTCGGAAAATCTGACCACGACTCCAATTTGCTGCTCCCAGCCTATAGACAGAAACTAAAACAGGAAGCGCCCGTGCTCAGGTCTGTTCAACGCTGGCCCGACCAATCGGATTCCACGCTTCAAGATTGCTTCAATCAGGTGGACTGGGATATGTTCTGCATAGCGTCGGACAATAACATTGATGAATACGCTGATTCGGTGAGCGAATTTATCAGCAATTGCATCGGTGATGTTGTACCCACAGCGTCTATTAAAACATTCCCCAACCAGAAACCGTGGATTGATGGCAGCATTCGCGCAAAACTGAAAGCGCAAACCACTGCTTTTAATCAGGGCAATGTGACCGGAAACATGACCGAATACAAACAGTGTAGCTATTCCCTCCGCATGCCAATCAAACAAGCTAAGCGTCAGTATAGAGACAAAGTAGAGTCGCAATTCAATGGCTCAGACACGAGAGGTATGTGGCAGGGTCTACAGTCAATCACGGACTACAAAGGGAAAACCAGCCCCGTCGCGGACCAGGATGTCTTGCTCCCAGACAAACTTAACAACTTCTTTGCTCGCTTTGAGGACAATACAGTGCCACTGACACGGCCCGCTACCAAAACCTGCGGACTCTCCTTCACCTGCACACTCCAATGTGAGTAAAACATTTAAACATGTTAACCCTCGCAAGGCTGCCGGCCCAGATGGCATCCCCAGCCGCGTCCTCAGAGCATGCGCAGACCAGCTGGCTGGAGTAATTACGGACATATTCAATCAATCCTTATCCCAGTCTGCTGTTCCCACATGCTTCAAGAGGGCCACCATTGTTCCTGTTCCCAAGAAAGCTAAGGTAACTGAGCTAAATGACTATCGCCCCGTAGCACTCACTAACGTCATCATGATGTGCTTTGAGAGACTAGTCAAGGACCATATCACCTCCACCCTACCAGACACCCTAGACCCACTCCAATTTGCTTACTGCCCCAATAGGTCCACAGACGACGCAATCGCAATCACACTGCACACTGCCCTAACCCATCTGGACAAGAGGAATTACTATGTAAGAATGCTGTTCATCGACTACAGCTCAGAATTTAACACCATAGTACCCTCCAAAATCATCATTAAGCTCGAGACCCTGGGTCTCAACCCGGCCCTGTGCAACTGGGTCCTGGACTTCCTGACAGGCCGCCCCCAGGTGGTGATGGTAGGTAACAACATCTCTACCCCGCTGATCCTCAACACTGGGGCCCCACAAGGGGCCCTCTCCTGTACTCCCTGTTCACCCATGACTGCGTGGCCATGCACGCCTCCAACTCAATCATCAAGTTTGCAGACAACACTACAGTGGTAGGCTTGATTACCAACAACGAGGAGACGGCCTACAGGGAGGAAGTGATGGCCCTCGGAGTGTGGTGTCAGGAAAATAACCTCACACTCAATGTCAACAAAACAAAGGAGATTATAGTGGACTTCAGGAAACAGCAGAGGGAGCAGCCCCCTATCCACATCGACGGGACAGTAGTGGAGAAGGTGGAAAGTTTTAAGTTCCTCGGCTACACATCACGGACAAACTGAATGGGTCCACCCACACAGACAGGGTGGTGAAGAAGGTGCAGCAGCGCCTCTTCAACCTCAGGAGGCTGAAGAAATTTGGCTTGTCACCAAAAACACTCCAACTTTTACAGATGCACAATCGAGAGCATCCTGTCAGGCTCTATCACCGCCTGGTACGGCAACTGCTCCGCCCACAACCGTAAGGCTCTCCAGAGGGTAGTGAGGTCTGCACAACGCATCACCGGGGACAAACTACCTGCCCTCCAGGACATCTACACCACCCGATGTCAACAACCACCCGAGCCACTGCCTTTTCACCACGCTATCATCCAGAAGGTGAGGTCATTACGGGTGCATCAAAGCAGGGACCGAAAGACTGAGAAACAGCTTCTATCAAGGCCATCAGACTGTTAAACAGCCATCACTAACATTGAGTGGCTGCTGCCAACATACTGACTCATCTCTAGCCACTTTAATAATGAAAAAATTGATGTAATAAATGTATCACTAGCCACTTTATATAATGTTTACATACCCTACATTACTCACCTCATATGTATATACTGTACTCTATACCATCGACTGCATCTTACCTATGCCATTCGGCCATCACTCATTCATATATTTTTATGTACATATTTTTTTCATTCCTTTACACTTGTGTGTATAAGGTAGTTGTTGTGAAATTGTTAGGTTAGATTACTTGTTAGATATTACTGCATGGTCGGAACTAGAAGCACAAGCATTTCGCTACACTCGCATTAACATCTGCTAACCATGTGTATGTGACAAATAAAATTTGATTTGACATTACAGCCTTATTATAAAATGTATTATTAAATTGTATTTTTTTCTCATCAATCTACACACAATAACAGGTTTTTAGAAAGGTTTGTCAATGTATAAAATAAAATAAACAGAAATATGACATTTACATAAGTGTTTAATCAGTATTTTGGCAGCGATTACAGCTTAGAGTCTTCTTGGGTATGTCGCTACAAGCTTGGCACACCTGTATTTGGGGAGTTTCTCCCAATGTTCTCTGCACACCCTCTCAAGCTCTGTCAGGTTGGATGGGGAGAGTCACTGCAGAGGTATTTTCAGGTATCTCCAGAGATGTTCGATCAGGTTCAAGTCCGGGCTCTGACTGGGCTACTCAAGGACATTCAGAGACTTGTCCCGAAGTCACTCCTGTGTTGTCTAGGCTGTGTGCTTAGGGTCATTGTCCTGTTAGAAGGTGAACCTTTGCCCCAGTCTGAGGTCCTGAGTGCTCTGGAGCAGGTTTCCATCAAGGATCTCTCTGTACTTTGCTCCGTTCATCTTTCCTCGATCCTGACTAGTCTCTCAGTCCCTGCCACTGAAAAACATCCCCACAGCATGATGCTGCCACCACCATGCTTCACCGTAGGGATGGTGCCAGGTTTCTTCCAGATGTGAAGTTTGGCATTCAGGCCAAAGACTTCAATCTTGGTTTCATCAGACCAGAGAATCTTGTTTCTTGTAATTATTTCGCCTCTATGGCCTATTTATTACCTACCTCCCTACTCTCTACATTTGCACACACTGTACATAGGTATTTCTATTGTGTTATTGACTGTATGTTTGTTTATTCCATGTGTAACTCTGCGTTGTTGTTTTTGTTGCACTGCTTTGCTTTATCTTGGCCAGGTCGCAGTTGTAAATGAGAATTTGTTCTCAACTGACCTACCTGGTTAAATAAAGGTGAAATAAAAACAAATTAATAAATTGTTTCCCATGGTCTGAGAGTCTTTAGGTGCCTTTTGGCAAACTCCAAGTGGGCTGTCATTTGTCTTTTACTGAGGAGTGGCTTCCGTCTGGCTACTCTACCATAAAGGCCTAATTGGTGGACTGTCGCAGAGATGGTTGTCCTTCTGGAAGATTCTCCACTCCACAGAGGATCTCTAGATCTCTGTCAGAGTAACCATCGGGTTCTTGGTCGCCTCGCTGAAAAAGGCCCTTCTCCCCCGATTGCTCAGTGTGGCAGGGCGGACAACTCTAGGAAGAATCTTGGTGGTTCCAAACTTCTTCCATTTAAGAATGATTGAGGCCACTGGGTTCTTGGGGACCTTCAACGCTGCAGACATTCTTTGGTACCCTTCCCCAGATCTGTGCCTCGACACAATCCTGTCTCTGAGCTCTACGGACAATCCTTCGACCTCATGGCTTGGTTTTTGCTCCGACATGCACCGTCAACTGGGACCTTATATAGCCAGGTGTGTGCCTTTCCAAATCATGTCCAATCAAATGGGTTTACCACAGGGGCACTCCCATCTTAAGGATTATCAATGGAAACAGGATGCACCTGAGCTCAATTTCGAGTCTCATAGCAAAGGGTCTGAATACTTATGTAAATAAGGTATTTCTGTTTTTTTATTATACATTTGCAAAAAATTCTAAAAACCTGATTTAGCTTTGTCATTATGTGGTATTGTGAGTAGATTGCTGAGAAAGAATATACACTTAATCAATTTTAGAATAAGGCTGTAAAGTAAGGGGTCTGAATACTTTCCGAAAGTACCCCTCTGTCTGTCACAAACATTACTTCTAGTCTTACCCCTCTGTCCAGCCACAATAATTACTTCTAGTCTTACCCCTCTGTCCAGCCACAAACATTCCTTCTAGTCTTACCCCTCTGTCCAGCCACAAACATTACTTCTAGCACCTTTTGGAGCTGAATTTAATATGGCAGTGTTTTAAGTATTTCGTTTTTTCAAAGCTGGATTTTAACTGACCTCTTACCCAAAAAGCTGCAACTGTAAATATGTGTGTAATATGTGTAAGCTCCCATCTTCAAACACTGCTGGTCCTGGTAGGTTTTAGGGAGCCTGGCCTAGTCAAATCAAATCAAATTGTATTTGTCACATGCACCGTGAAATGCTTACTTACAAGCCCTTAACCAGCAATGCAGACTTTTTTAAGTAAGAAAATATTTGCTAAAAAATATAAATAATATTAAAATAAAGTAACAAAAAAAGTTACACGATAAAATACAAATAATTAGGCTATATAAAGGGGGTATTGGTACCGAGTAAATGTGTGTGGAGGGGTACGGCTAAGTCAAGGTAATTCAGATCATATGTACATGTAGGTAGGGGTAAAGTGACTATGCATAGATAATAAACAGCGAGTAGCAGCAGCTTAAAAAGCGAGTCTGGATGGCCATTTGATTAACTGTTTAGCAGTCTTGGGGGCAGAAGATGTTAAGGAGCCTTTTGAACCTAGACTTGGCACTCAGGTACCGCTTGCCGTGTGCTCAGTGGAATAACATGAAAGTTTTATCAGCACTAGACCAGTCTGAGGGAGACTGTCTCTGAATGCCCTCCTGTCTCTCTCCCTATCAGAGAATGGCCGTAGTTGATTTGATGCACTTGACTGAGCGACTAGAGTAAACCAGGCGGTGTTGGTTTGCACCAGACAACGCCTGGCCTCGTTCCACTGTGGTGCTCGCCGTTATTCACTGTCTATCTTTCTCTTCATCTCCCAGCTCTGTTACATGGCATTGACACTCAGCAAGGGGTGGGGCACGCTGAGTGGGTCCATGGGGCAGACAGGCAGCACGTATCTGTGCCCACCTGTTTTACCACAGTGTATGTAACCAAATTGTGTGTATTGTGTGTGACAATGACCCAAGGGAAGGGCCTTTTCACTGATACAATAAAGGAGGTGGCCTTGGCTGCCAGTGCTCAACCTTTCAATGCTAGTCTCTATGTACCAGACAAAGCCTGCGTGGGGGTGGGATGATAGTGGTTTAAGGTATAATTCTCAGCCACTATCACAGTTCATATCTTGAAGCTGTGCTTGTATTGCGGTTAGGAAAAGACCACAGTACCCACATTTTTTTCATCTGTGGAAAAAACATTTGTGTGCGTCTTAGTGAAGGCAAAGGAAAATTATAGATGTGACAAAGAGTGCGAGCAAAAAGGTCAAGAAGGAAGGAGAAAGCGAACCAGACAGAGGGAAAGAAAGATGAAAGGGGGGGACAGATCGTTTGCAAAACCACATGGGAGTTTCCTGACACCACACGACCTATCATTTTGTATTTCTGTTTCTTCCACTGACTTCACCGTAGCTGCTGCTTAGGAAAATCGTCAAAATGATCAAACTAGCACTTCTATGATTTTTAATGAAGTGGGAGAGAGACTCAAAAGTAAAAATCTCTGAAAAATGATCATCAATAGAGATAATATGGGCCATGTCCATCCCTGGTTTGCCAGATCTGATTACAGAGTAGAAGCTGACCACCGGAACATTAGTTAGTGTATGGAAATCAGATGACGGCTATTAGTTAGGTGTGGCCAGTCTGTAGATTTAACTTTAGACTGAAGGAGTCACAGGGCTCTGTAATAAGGTCACAGTAGCACTAGGGCTGTGCCACACCAAACTGGAAGTCTTCCGACTAACTTGGAAAGACAGCACCGTGCAGTACCGAAGAGCCCTTACTGCTGCTCGATCATCCTATTTTTCCAACTTAATTGAGGAAAATAAGAACAATCCAAAATTTATTTTTGATACTGTCGCAAATCTAACTAAAAAGCAGCATTCCCCAAATGAGGATGGCTTTCACTTCAGGAGTAATAAATTCATGAACTTCTTTGAGGAAAAGATCATGATCATTAGAAAGCAAATTACGGACTCCTCTTTAAATCTGCTTATTCCTTCAAAGCTCAGTTGTCCTGAGTCTGCACAACTCTGCCAGGACCTAGGATCAAGAGAGACACAAGTGTTTTAGCACTATATCTCTTGACACAATGATGAAAATAATCATGGCCTCTAAACCTTCAAGCTGCATACTGGATCCTATTCCAACTAAACTACTGAAAGAGCTGCTTCCTGTGCTTGGCCCTCCTATGTTGAACATAATAAACATCTCCCTATCCACCGGATGTGCACCAAACTCACTAAAAGTGGCAGTAATAAAGCCTCTCTTGAAAAAGCCAAACCTTGACCCAGAAAATATAAAAAACTATCGGCCTATATCGAATCTTCCATTCCTCTCAAAATTTTTAGAAAAAGCTGTTGCACAGCAACTCACTGCCTTCTTGAAGACAAACAATGTATACGAAATGCTTCAGTCTGGTTTTAGACCCCATCATAGCACTGAGACTGCACTTGTGAAGGTGGTAAATGACCTTTTAATGGCATCAGACCGAGGCTCTGCATCTGTCCTCGTGCTCCTAGACCTTAGTGCTGCTTTTGATACCATCGATCACCACATTCTTTTGGAGAGATTGGAAACCCAAATTGGTCTACACGGACAAGTTCTGGCCTGGTTCAGATCTTATCTGTCGGAAAGATATCAGTTTGTCTCTGTGAATGGTTTGTCCTCTGACAAATCAACTGTACATTTCGGTGTTCCTCAAGGTTCCGTTTTAGGACCACTATTGTTTTCACTATATATTTTACCTCTTGGGGATGTCATTCGAAAACATAATGTTAACTTTCACTGCTATGTGGATGACACACAGCTGTACATTTCAATGAAACTGTCACGGCTGGCTGAAGGACTGGACCAAAGTGCAGCATGGTAAGCGTACATTTTCTCTTTATTCAAAAAAATGACGCCGACAAAATGAAGAACAAAAACCAAACCGTGAAGCTTTGGGCTATTTTCCCTGAACAAAGACAAAGACAAATGGTTCTCAATCGGAGACAACGATAGACAGCTGCCTCTGATTGATTGCCTCTGATCCTGTTTGGCCCTGTCCGGGGGTGTCCTCGGATGGGGCTACAGTGTCTCCTGACCCCTCCTGTCTCAGCCTCCAGTATTTATGCTGCAGTAGTTTATGTGTCGGGGGCTAGGGTCAGTTTGTTATATCTGGAGTACTTCTCCTGTCCTATTCGGTGTCCTGTGTGAATCTAAGTGTGCGTTCTCTAATTCTCTCCTTCTCTTTCTTTCTCTCTCTCGGAGGACCTGAGCCCTAGGACCATGCCCCAGGACTACCTGACATGATGACTCCTTGCTGTCCCCAGTCCACCTGGCCGTGCTGCTGCTCCAGTTTCAACTGTTCTGCCTTATTATTATTCGACCGTGCTGGTCATTTATGAACATTTGAACATCTTGGCCATGTTCTGTTATAATCTCCACCCGGCACAGCCAGAAGAGGACTGGCCACCCCTTATAGCCTGGTTCCTCTCTAGGTTTCTTCCTAGGTTTTGGCCTTTCTAGGGAGTTTTTCCTAGCCACCGTGCTTCTACACCTGCATTGCTTACTGTTTGGGGTTTTAGACTGGGTTTCTGTACAGCACTTTGAGATATCAACTGATGTACGAAGGGCTATATAAATAAATTTGATTTGATTTGATTTGGCAGTCATGACATTTTGTCAGCCGGTGATTGTCATGCAAATAACTGCCGGTCTCAGAGTAATTGACCGTTAATGAACATAAACATATGTAGCATTGCTTGGCTTCCACGCATAGCCTAGAAGCCACGATGAGGACCTTCGGAACATCTACATTTAAAAAAGTCTAATTAAGTGTAATAAATCCATTTAACTTAGCCTACTCCATCACAATAAACCCATTATTTATTTTAGGAATGTCTAAAGAAACATTACGTGAAGAAAATGTAGCCTAATTCAGAAGAACAGAACAGCATATTCTGAGTCGTCCTTATGTTAGGACCTGATCTGGATATGCCATATGGCTGGGAGCTACACGAATTAATTTACCAGACAAGATTTGCTTATAATTCCGGTGGCATTATTTGATATTATTTTATAGTAAGAAGAAAACCATTGAATATAGCTGAATAAAATAGAAAGGATATTTTCTCCAAGTGATTTCCGAGTGAGTGCGCACATGCGGCTATTTTGTGTTGAGAGGTTAACAAAGAAACAGGCCCTCCTACACTGAACAAAAATATCAAAGCAACATCCAACAATTTCAAAGATTTTACTGAGTTTCCGTTCATATAAGGTAATCAGTCAAATTAAATACATTCTTTAGGCTCTAATCTATGGATTTCACATGACTGGGAATACAGATATGTATCTGTTGGTCACAGATCCATTTTTTTTTTTAAAGTAGGGGCATGGATCAGAAAGCCAGTCAGTATCTGGTGTGACCATCATTTGCCTCATGCAGAGCTACACATCTTTCTTCGCATAGAGTTGATCCGGCTGTTGATTGTGGCATATGGAATGTTGTCCCACTCCTCTTCAATGGCTGTGCATAGTTGCTGGATGTTGGCGGGAACTGGAACAAGCTGTCGTACATGTCTATCTAGAGCATCCCAAACAGGCTAAATGGGTGACATGTCTGGTGGGTATGCAGGCCATGGAAGAACTAGGACATTTTCAGCTTCCAGGAATTGTGTACAGATCCTTGCGACATGGGGATTTATCCGTGAAGAGCACCCTTCTCCAGTGGCTACCGAAGGTGTACATTTACGATGCCGAACTGCCATTAGGTCAATACCCTGCTCAGGATGACGAGCATGCAGATGATTTGCAAACTGAAGAATTTTACATTTGAGATTCTTCAAAGTAGCCACCCTTTGCCTTGATGACAGCTTTGCACAGTATTGGCATTCTCTCAACCAGGTTCATGAGATAGTCACCTGGAATGCATTTCACTGCCGGGCACAGTGCACGTTAACCAGGTCGCCAGGTGCACGTTGTTTCCTCCGACACATTGGTGTAGCTGGCTTCCAGGTTGGATGCGCGTTGTGTTAAGAAGCAGTGCGGCTTGGTTGGGTTGGGTTGTGTTTCGGAGGACGCATGGCTTTCGACCTTCGTCTCTCCCGAGCCCGTACAGGAGTTGTAGCGATGAGACAAGATAGTAACTAATAACAATTGGATACCATAAAATTGGGGAGAAAGGGGGGTAAAAAAAAAGGAAAGAAAAGAAAGTTAATTTGTGGAATTTCTTTCCTTATTAATTAATGCATTTGAGCCAATCCGTTGTATTGAGACAAGGTAGGGCTGGTATACAGAAGATAGCCCTATTTGGTAAAAGACCAAGCCCATATTATGGCAATAACAGCTCAAATAAGCAAAGAGAAACGACAGTCCATCATTACTTTAAGACATGAAGGTCAGTCAATACGGAAAGGTTCAAGAACTTTAAAAGTTTCTTCAAGTGCAGTCGCAAAAACCATCAAACGCTATGATGAAACCCAGAGTTACCTCTGCTGCAGAGGGTAAGAGAGTTAACTGCACTTCAGATTGCAGCCCAAATAAATGCTTCACAGACACATCTAAACATTAACTGTTCAGAGGAGACTGTGTCAATCAGGCCTTCATGGTTGAATTGCTGCAAAGAAACCACTACTAACAGACACCAATAAGAAGAAGAGTGTCACGCCCTGACCATAGAGAGCTGTTTATTCTCTGTTGGTTGGGGTGTGATAGTGACACGGGTGGGTCATCTAGGTGATTAATGGTTTATGTTGGCCTGGTATGGTTCCCAATCAGAGACAGCTGTTTATCGTTGTCTCTGATTGGGGATCATATTTTAGCAGCCATTTCCTCATTGTTCTTTGTGGGATCTTGTCTACAGTTAGTTGCCTGTGTGCACACCAGTAGCTTCACGTTTCATTTGTGCTTGTTTGTTATGTTTGGTGAGTTTCTATTAAATAAAATGTGTGAACTCTACGCACGCTGCGCCTTGGTCCAATCATTATAGCGAACGTGACAGAAGATCCCACCAACAACGGACCAAGCAGCGTGCCCGGGAGATAATGGCATCCTGGTCTGTGGAGGAGATTAGGGAGAGAACATCCTGGACTTGGGACGACGACATAATAGCAGGGAAGAGCCTGCCATGGAGGCAGGAGGAAGCAGCGAAGGAGGGACAGCGACGAAGTCGGGGAGGTAGGCTACAGAAACCCCAAGAAAGTTTTTGGAGGGGGCACATGGAGCAGTCGGCTGAGCCGAGGAGTGAACCAGAGCCAGTCTGGGAGAAGAAGGAGAATTTGGAGGAGAGAGAAATGGGAGAGTTGTTAAGTTGGTGGAGGATGCACGGATTTGGAATAAAGGAACGTGTTGTCAGTTTGGTGTCACCTGAATCAGCTCCCGGTACTCGTCCTGAGAAGTGTGTTAAAGTTTGGCAACAATTGACGCCGGCTATACACACCAGGTCTCCAGTGCACCTTCACAACCCAGTGCGTCCTGTGCCAATGCTTCGCAATCATTCAAGTGCGCTTTCCCAGTCAGGTGTGTCCTGTTCCTGGTGTGTCCTTGTCCTGTTGGTCCTGTTCCTGCTCCTCGTACTCTCCCTCAAGTGCGTGTCATCAGCCCGGTGCCACCTGTACCGGTCCCACGCATCAGGCCTCCACAGTCCAGTACGTCCTGTGCCTCCTCCCCGCACTCGCCCTGAGGTGCGTGTCATCAGCCTGGTGCCACCTGTACCGGTCCCACGCATCAGGCCTCCAGTGCGCTTCCACAGTCCAGAGCTTCCGGCGACAGTTCCCAGTCCGGAACCTCCAACGACGATCCACGGTCCGGAACCTCCAACGACGGTCCACGGTCCGGAACCTCCTGAAACGGTCCACGGTCCGGAACCTCCTGAGACGGTCCACGGTCCGGAACCTCCTGAGACGCTCCACGGTCCGGAACCTCCTGACGCTCCACGCTCCACGGTCCGGAACCTCCTGAGACGCTCCACGGTCCGGAACCTCCTGAGACGCTCCACGGTCCGGAACCTCCTGAGACGCTCCACGGTCCGGAACCTCCTGAGACGCTCCACGGTCCGGAACCTCCTGAGACGCTCCACGGTCCGGAACCTCCTGAGACGCTCCACGGTCTGGAACCTCCTAAGACGCTCCACGGTCTGGAACCTCCTGAGACAGTCCACGGTCCAGAACCTCCTGAGACGCTCCACGGTCCGGAACCTCCTGAGATGGTCTACGGTCCGGAACCTCCTGAGACAGTCTACGGTCCGGAACCTCCTGAGACGGTCGGCAATCCAGAGCCTCCAGCGACGGTCGGCGGTCCAGAGCCTTCAGCAGGGGTTCTCACTCCAGAGTCTCCTGCGACGATCTACAGTCCGGTTCCTCCGGCGATGATCCATGGTCCGGGGCCTCCGGCGACAACACACGGTCCGGTTCCTCCTGCGACGATCCCCGCACCAGAGCCGCCATGGAGGAAAACGTTGTATCTGCGAGCGGAGTGGGTACTTCGGCCCGCACCTGAGCCGCCCCCCGACGGTAGATGCCCACCCGGACCCTCCCCTATCGAGTCAGGTTTTGCGGTCGGAGACCGTTTCGTTTGTGCTTGTTTGTTTTGTTTGGTGAGTTTCTATTCATTAAAATATGTGGAACTCTACGCACGCTGCACCTTGGTCCAATCATTATAGTGGACGTGACAAAGAGACTTGCTTGGGCCAAGAAACCAGAACTATGGACATTAGACAGGTGGAAATCTGTCCTTTGGTCCGATGAGTCCAAATTTGAGATTTTTGGTTCCAACCGCAATGGCTTTGTGAGATGCAGAGTAGGTGAACGGATAACCCAAACTCAAACTCAACAACAATTGAGATGGTTTGGGATGAGTTGGACCGCAGAGTGAAGGAAAAGCAGCCAACAAGTGCTCAGCATATGTAGGAACTCCTTCAAGACTATTGAAAAAGCATTCCTCATGAAGCTGGTTGGGAGAATACCAACAGTGTGTAAAGCTGTCATCAAGGCAAAGGGTGGCTACTTTGAAGAATCTCAAATATAAAATATATTTTGATTTGTATAACACTTTTTTGGTTACCACGTTTGGAGTTATTTGTCCACTTTAGTTGTGATACAAACCTTGTCAAAACCGAGGTCTATGGGCTAGGCTACATGAGGTGTGATACAAACCTTAAAACATATAGGCCTATGGGCTAGGCTACATAAGGTGTGATACAAACCTTATTAAAACATATAGGCCTATGGGCTAGGCTACATAAGGTGTGATACAAACCTTATTAAAACATATAGGCCTATGGGCTAGGCTACATGAGGTGTGATACAAACCTTATTAAAACATATAGGCCTATGGGCTAGGCTACATTATGCATGCCACTATGATTTGAAAAAGTCGCAAAAAAAGGCATGCGCTGTTTATTGCCTTAGACTGCACACGCTGAGCATCATTCACAAGTGATAATATAGTCACCCATCAGACTATTCTCGATGTAATCGTGTCTTTACATATATTAAATAATATATGTGTGAAATTAGTTTTGATTTAGAATGGGCCATTATCATGCACTTGTCGGAACAGGGGCAGGGGAAAAAATACATGACATGCGTAGGACGCTTTTCCCGCCAGCCAGGCTACTCTAGTTGTAAAGTGAAGCAATGTGCATATTAATATTAGAAAGGTTGAGGAATAAATATAGTTAGCCTACTTCACTGCAGCTAATATGAGGAAGTTGAAAACCAGTCAGAAACACAACACCACTTCTGCAATTACATAAGAAACATGTTTCAGGCAGCACCAAATATCTCTCCATTTCTTCATCGTCTGGTGTCCAGCAACGCTCGAAACTAGCCTATCCCAACCCCCCACACACCTGTCCTGTCCTGACAGACAACATCTGCATCTTGTGGTCAGAGTCCTTTATCCATCTCTTTAAGGCAATGACAGTGCTACTCATCTGCAATGTCCATTGTAAACACAATACAGGCTGTTTACATACAGTGTAGACATTGTTAATGTTGTAAATGACAATTGTAGCTGGAAACGGCAGATTTTTAATGGAATATCTACAGTTGAAGTTGGAAGTTTACATACACTTAGGTTGGAGTCATTAAAACTAGTTTTTCAACCACTGCACAAATTTCTTGCCTCTTTGCTTGACATCATGGGAAAATCAAAAGAAATCAGCCAAGAACTCCACGAGTCTGGTTCATCCTTGGGAGAAATTTCCAAACGCCTGAAGATACCATATCCACAGTAAAACGAGTCCTATATCGACATAACCTGAAAGGCCGCTCTGCAAGGAAGAAGCCACTGCTCCAAAACCACCATAAAAAATCCAGACTACGGTTTGCACATGGGGCCAAAGTTCGTACTTTTTGGAGAAATGCCCTCTGGTCTGATGAAACAAAAATAGAACTGTTTTGCCTTAATGACCATCGTTATGTTTGGAGGAAAAAGGGGGAGGCTTGCAAGCCAAACAACACCATCCCAACCGTGAAGCATGGGGGTGGCAGCATCATGTTGTGGGGGTGCTTTGCAGCAGGAGGGACTAGTGCACTTTACAAAATAGATGGCATCATGAGGAGGAAAATTACGTGGATATATTGAAGCAACATCTCAAGACATCAGTCAGGAAGTTAAAGCTTGGTCGCAAATGGGTCTTCCAAATGGACAATGACCCCAAGTATACTTCCAAAGTTGTGGCAAAATGGCTTAAGGACAACAAAGTCAAGGTATTGGAGTGGCCATCACAAAGCCCTGACCTCAATCCCAACGACAATTTGTGGGCAGAACAGAAAAAGCATGTGCGAGCAAGGAGGCCTAAAAACCTGACTCAGTTACACCAGCTCTGTCAGGAGGAATGGGACAAAATTCACTCAACTTATTGTGGGAAGCTTGTGGAAGGCTACCGAAAGCGATTGACCCAAGTTAACCAATTTAAAGGCAATGCTACCAAATACTAATACTATTATTTTGACATTTCACATTCTTAAAATCAACAGGTGATCCTAACTGACCTAAGACGGGGAATTGTTACTCTAATTAAATGTCAGGAATTGTGAAAAACTGAGTTTAAATGTATTTGGCTAAGGTGTATGTAAACTTCTGACTTGAGGCCCATTATTACCAACCATCACTCCTGTGTTCCAATGGCATGTTGTGTTAGCTAATCCAAGTTTATAATTTTAAAATTCTAATGAATCATTAGAAAACCCTTTTGCAATTATGTTAACACAGCTGAAAACTGTTGTCCTCATTAAAGAAGCAATAAAACTGGCCTTCTTTAGACTAGCTGAGAATCTGGAGCATCAGCATTTGTGCGTTCGATTACGGGCTCAAAATGGCCAGAAACAAAGACCTTTCTTCTGAAACTCATCAGTCTATTCTTGTTCTGAGAAATTAAGGCTACTCAATGCGAGAAATTGCCAAGAAACTGAAGATATTGTACAACGCTGTGTACGATTCCCTTCACTCAACAGAGTAAACTGGCTCTAACCAGAATAGAAAGAGGAGTGAGAGGCCCCGGCGCACAACTGAGCAAGAGGATAAGTACATTAGAGTGTCTAGTTTGCGAAACTGACGCCTCACAAGTCCTCAACTGGCAGCTTCATTAAATAGTACCCGCAAAACACCAGTCTCAACGTCAACAGTGAAGAGGCGACTGTCACGTTCTGACCCTAGTTCTTGTTTTATTTCTTTGTTTTAGTTGTTTTGTGTTTTTGAAGTGTTCAGTTTTCCATTAAAAAGATGAACACTAACCACGCTGCGCTTTGGTCCTCTCCTTCTTCCACCTAAGACAGCCGTTACAGCAACTCAAGACAGAGTTTCTCTGTCCAGTGTCTGTGTTCTTTTGACCATCTTAATCTTTTCTTTTTATTGGCCAGTCTGAGATATGGCTTTTTCTTTGCAACTCTTCAAAAACAAGGACATTTCTAAGTGACCCCAAATTTTTGAACGGTAGTGTAAAAATATATAAATATAAAAATATATACAAAAATAAGACGCATAAATATCAAAAAGAGGTAACAAAGAGAAATATAAACACATTTGTGTTGATTTGGCACCCAGCATCAATACATTACCCATACCCCAACACTGTCAACCAAGAGTCAAGACTAAACCAATTCACCTTGGTGGTGTGCAGACTGGTTTTATTTTATTCTTAACGATTTCGCACAAACCAGACAAAAATGAAACAATATGTCTAACTATGTATTCACAGTATAATGAATGAATTGTGGTTTATTTGGCAGCATTTCGTAGTGTGACTGATTTTACGAATTGCATTAGTACTGAACAAAGTCAGAGGTGCGCTATTTGATAGATTCCCCCCCTCCCCCTACCCCGGGCTTCCGGTGGGGAGACCTGAAGTCAACCTATCCCCGCCCCCTCCCCATCTCATACTTCTGAGTGGGAGACCTTCCCAGGCAGTAGCCTGCCTAGCTCACAAACTAGAATCAGGTTGCCCACTCCGACAAGGTTAATTGACCCAGAGTCCCACATGGTGACATGATATCATTGACGTGACGTGCAAATGAGCGATAGAAAACCAATCACGCAAATGTCACCATACCAAATTTTTTGGTATGGCAAGACCCTGGCAAGATGCCGCCCTGTGCGGCTGTCCATGTCGCCTATACCTAAATCCGCCACTGGTTCACATGGACAGACCTGAGAAACCCAACTCCCCATACAGCCACTTAGCTCAGGCCTGACTACCCTATACAGACAAATCAAATCAAATTATATTTGTCAAATGTGCCGAATGCAACAGGTGTTGACCTTACAGTCAAATGCTTACTTACAAGCCCTTATCCAACTATTCAGTTTTAAGAAAAATAAGTGTTAAGTAAAAATAGATAAGTAAAAATATTTATAAAAATAACAAATAATTAAAGAGCAGCAGTAAATTAACAGTAGTGAGACTATATACAGGAGGTACCGGTACAGAGTCAATGTGGAGGCTATATACAGGAGGTACCAGTACAGAGTCAATGTGGAGGCTATATACAGGAGGTACCGGTACAGAGTCAATGTGGAGGCTATATACAGGAGGTCCCAGTACAGAGTCAATGTGGAGGCTATATACAGGAGGTACCGGTACAGAGTCAATGTGGAGGCTATATACAGGAGGTACCGGTACAGAGTCAATGTGGAGGCTATATACAGGAGGTACCGGTACAGAGTCAATGTGGAGGCTATATACAGGAGGTACCGGTACAGAGTCAATGTGGAGGCTATATAAAGGGGGTACCGGTACAGAGTCAATGTGGAGACTATATACAGGAGGTACCGGTACAGAGTCAATGTGGAGACTATATACAAGAGGTACCGGTACAGAGTCAATGTGGAGACTATAAACAGGAGGTACCGGTACAGAGTCAATGTGCGAGGGCACCGGTTAGTCGAGGTAATTGAGGTAATATGCACATGTCGGTAGAGTTAAAGTGACTATAATAACTAGATAATAACCAGAGAGTAGCAGCAGCGTAAAAGAGGGGGTGGGGGGGAAGGGACAATGCAAATAGTCTGGGTAGCCATTTGATTACCTCTTCAGGAGTCTTATGGCTTGGGGGTAGAGGACAGACAGGCCTATTGTGGGTTAGAGATAAAAAGAGATGGGGGTAGAGAGAGAGGGGGGAGAAAAAGAGAGAAAGGGAATGAAAAAGAAAGAGAGAGAGAGGGGGAGAAGAGAGAGAGGAGGGAGAGAGAGGAGAGAGACACAGATAAAGACAGGGGAAGAGAAAGGCCTGGCAGTGGCTTAGTCTGCCTCTTTTGTTCTAACCATGTTGTTGACTGGTGGTTCCCTGGTTCCCCCAGTCCAGTCTTAAAGACAACCCCTCACTGTTTATCTGTAATAAGAAACGGCCATGTTGGATATCTCCTCCTTTATCTTCTCCGCCCTTCTTTCCCCTTTTCTCCCCTTCCTTCCTCCCCTCCCACTGCGCTTCATTTGATTTTGTTGTTCAACAGCCCACACTGAGAATGTGTGGGAGGGAGAGAAGTCCACATTTAGATGTTTCTACAGTCACTAGTACACAACAAGCACTCTGATCTGCACTCCCTGAACCAGCTCTCTCCTTGGGAAGATGGCAATGATAGCGATGAGAAACCCAGAACATACGGTCTTATCCAGTGCTTCGAAGTCAACAATCCCATGGGAGATTGGTACTGTACCTGATATGACCAGTACAGAATAGGCGATGTGATGATAATGACAGTTGGCATCTCCATGTATGTATGATCCTATGGGCTTTACATTATAAGGAGGTCGCTCCGTTTGTAATACCCAGCTGAATAACAATGTGAATGGATCATGGTGGAAGTGGCAACTCAATCTTTTTTTAGTGAAGAGTAGAGCTGTGCATTGTGGGTTGCCTGGGGGACATACTGACTTGAGGGAGAAGTGAAACTGACAGTATTCATTGGGGGGATCAGATGTGTCAAAATATCACACAGACTTTGTCTGATGACAGCCAGCCATATCCTTCATTGTACCTTTCATCAATGTGTTTCTATCTTACTGTTTTATAAGAAGTTCATAAACTGTTAATTATTAGTTTAAAATCTGTAATAAACAGATTTAACACATAGGTGTTGCCTTAGGCTACGTAACTGTTATTGATTATGGGCATGGAAGGAACAGGGAAGTTTAACCTAAATACAATATACAGTTAAAGTCGGAAGTTTTACATACACTTAGGTTGGAGTCATTAAAACTAGTTTTTCAACCACTCTAGAAATTTCTTGTAAACAAACTATAGTTTTAACAAGTCGGTTAGGACGTCTACTTTGTGAATGACACAAGTAATTTTTCCAACAATTGTTTACTGACAGATTATTTCATTTATAATTCACTGTATCGCAATTCCAGTGGGTCAGAAGTTTACATACACTAAGTTGACTGTGCCTTTAAACAGCTTGGAAAATACCAGAAAATAATGTCATGGCTTTAGAAGCTTCTGATAGGCTAATTGACATCATTTGAGTCAATTGGAGGTGTACCTGTGGATGTATTTCAAGGCCTACTTTCAAACTCAGTGCCTCTTTGCTTGACATCATGGGAAAATCAAAAGAAATCAGCCAAAAAATTGTAGCCCTCCACAAGTCTGGTTCATCATTGGGAGCAATTCCCAAATGCCTGAAGGTACCACGTTCATCTGTACAAACAGAGATGAATGTACTTTGGTGCGAAAAATGCAAATCAAACTCAGAACAACAGCAAAATACAGTGTGAAGATTCTGGAGGAAACAGGTACAAAAGTATCTCTATCCACAGTAAAATGAGTCCGATACCAACATAACCTGAAAGGCCGCTCAGCAAGGAAGAAGCCACTGCTCCAAAACCGCCATAAAAAAAAGCCAGACTACGTTTTGCAACTGCACATGGGGACAAAGATGGTACTTTTTGGAGAAATGTCCTCTGGTCTGATGAAACAAAAATAGAACTGTTTGGCCATAAGGACCATCGTTATGTTTGGAGGAAAAAGGTGGAGGCTTGCAAGCCGAAGAACACCATCCCAACCATGAAGCACGAGGGTGGCAGCATCATGTTGTGGGGGTGCTTTGCTGCAGGAGGGACTGGTGCACTTCACAAATTAGATGGCATCATAAGGAGGAAAATATGTGGATATATGGAAGCAACATCTCAAGACATCAGTCAGAAAGTTAAAGCTTGTTTGCAAATGGGTCTTCCAAATGGACAATGACCCCAAGCATACTTCCAAAGTTGGGGCAAAATGGCTTAAGGACATCAAAGTCAAGGTATTGGAGTGGCCATCACAAAGCCCTGACCTCAATCCCATAGACAATTTGTGGGCAGAACTGAAAAGGTGTGTGCAAGCAAGGAGGCCTAAAAACCTGACTCAGTTACACCAGCTCTGTCAGGAGGAATGGGCCAAAAATCACCCAATTTATTGTGGGAAGCTTGTGAAAGGCTACCCAAAACGTTTGACCCAAGTTAACCAATTTAAAGGCAATGCTACCAAATACTAATTGAGTGTATGTAAACTTCTGAACCACTGGGAATGTGATGAAAGAAATAAAGCTGAAATAAATAATTCTCTCTACTATTATTCTGACATTTCACATTCTTAAAATCAAGAGGTGATCCTAACTGACCTAAGACAGGGAATTTTTACTCTTATTAATTGTCAGGAATTGTGAAAAACTGAGTTTAAATGTAGTTGGTTAAGGTGTATGTAAACTTCCGACTTCAACTGTACCTACTATAGGAATACAGCACATCAAAGACTGTTCATTTTTGGGCCAGAGCGATATACACGATATCACTGTATCATTTGTATTTATTTTAAGAATGTGGTGTGCTTGCAATGTCTATTATTTTCTATATAAAAACCAAACTAGTAGCCTATATCATGGGCACAACACACATCAAACAATGTCATGTTCCACTGTCTCTCTCGCTCACACAAACACACACCAATAAGCTGAAGTTTATTACGATAACTGTCGAAGTGTATGTTATGGCTATGCTGACCATACTGTACCTCCAAAGTGCGTATTTCTTTCTGAGTGAGGTCGCTCAATGCAGCGCATTTGGTTCGGAGTCCTTGTAAACTAGAGATGGAGATCTCGATCATATTCTGGATGAGTTCGCACTGGCGGAGTGCGTCCTTGTCCATCGCTGCGCCACTGTCCCCGTCCGATAGTTAATTACTTTAAACCATCCTTCCACCTTTGACTGGCACACTATCAATTCCTCGTCATTGGCACGGCTTGACAGGTTGGGTTGAGTTTGGACAGTTAAAAAGTAGACACGCTACAGGAACGCATACAAACAAATAAGCTGCACTTAGTAATAGACTCCCAAGAGCTGCAAACAAAACGAATAGAACAGTTAATTTAAAACCTTTAAAGTCTTAGCTGTCTGTCACTTCACTTAGCACACCGTGGGTTCCGTGTATTCTCAAGAGCTACGTAGTTTACTTATGCATGGTGTTTGACAGAGTGGCCGCGTCGTCTTTTAACCTCTTTCACACTGCGCAGAAGATCATATCTCACAACTCCTGGAGAACTGTTTATCCTATCAGGATATATAATAACATATAGAAATCTTCACAAGAAGATGTCAATATCATACAAGTTCAATTAAATGCCTTTCTTGCAAGCTCTAAAACCGGAAATGCGTAGTAGTTTATTGTAGTTTATATAAACAGCTCGGTGCATTCAGCATGTCAATATTTCTTACAAAAACAAGTAGTGACGAAGTCAATCTCTCCTCCACTTTGAGCCATGAGAGATTGTTATGCATATTATTAATGTTGGCTCTGTGTGTACATTTAAGCGCCAGCCATGATGCATTTTCTGAGCCAACTGTAATGTGCAGGGATACTGGGCGACTAGGTGTCACGCCCTGGTCAAAGTATTTTGTGTTTATCTTCATGTATTGGGTCAGGCCAGGGTGTGGCATGGGGTTTTTGTATTGTGGTGTGTTTTGTCTTGGGGTTTTGGTGGTGGTATTGGGATTGTAACTAGTGGGGTTATCTAGCAAAGTCTATGGCTGTCTGGAGTGGTTCTCAATCAGAGGCAGGTGTTTATCGTTGTCTCTGATTGGAAACCATATTTAGGCAGCCATATTCTTTGAGTTTGTCGTGGGTGATTGTCCTTAGTGTCCTTGTTCCTGTCTATGTGTTAGGTTACACAAGTATAGTCTGTTTCGGTTTTCGTTACGTTTATTGTTTTTGTAGTGTTTGTATTTAGATTCGTGTTACGTTTGTTTATTAAATTATGGATCGCAATCTACACGCTGCATTTTGGTCCGACTCTCCTTCACACCTAGAAAACCGTTACACTAGGGATCGGGATATATGATAAACAGAGTAGCAGCAGCATATATGAAGATTGAATGTGAGTGTGTGTAGAGTCAGTATAAATGTGTATGAATGTTATATGTGTGAGCAAATTAAGTGTGTGTGTGTATGTGGAGTCCTGTGAGTGTGCATAGAGAGTGCAAAAATACAAATAAAATACTTTATTTAACTTGGCAAGTCAGTTAAGAACAAATTCTTATTTTACAATTACAGCCCCGGCCAAACCTCCCCTGACCCGGACGACACTGGGTCAATTGTGCGCCGCCCCATGGGACTCCCGATCAAGGCAGGTTGTGCCTCTAGCACTGAGATGCAGTGCCACTCAGGAGCCTTTATTGCCCCTAGTAGTGAAGGAGACGTGTTGATGGAAGTTGGGCATCACAACGAAGAAAGCAGCCTCCGGGGGGGCAAGTTTTCCTGCTTGTTTATAGCCTTGTACAGTTTGTTAACTTCCAGCTTGTTATTTTTCTTGTCCTGAGACAACAATAGCTGAAAACTCACTCAGGAGGTAGAAGGGTCGGCCTTTGACCATCAGGTATTCCAAGAAGGGTCAACAATGGGTCAAGACTTCCACTGCACTCTAGTCAGCACACCATTTGTTGATGAAGAGGCAAACCCCTCCCACTGTCAATATTCCTGACTTCCCTGTCCTGTCCACTCGGGAATGGAGAATCCATCGAGTTGGACAGCGATGGGGGTATCTCAGAAAAGCAGAGAATATTGCAGTTATGAGAATCCCATTGGTAGCAAATCTGTGATCGGAGGTCATCCACCTTATTATCAAGTGATTCTATTGGCCAAGATAGTTCACCCATCTTGGTCAGAAGAATGGAGGGTAGAGGTGGCCGGTTTTCCCTTCACCTTAATCTCGCCAGGACTCCCACTTTTGCCTCTGTGACACCGGCGTTTCCTCTTGGATACATCAAAGATTGGGTCAGAATTACAGAAAGAGCCCAGGGCTGATGAGTCAAAGTCAGATCTGAGGTAAGTAACTGCCGATCTGAAGTTCAACATTTCTTGTCGGCTATAAGAAATGATAGCGGATACATTTTGTGAAAATAAAGTACAAATGAACACCAAAAGAATTTCAAAATAGCAAAGTTGGGTCGGAGCTCACAAGACGGCGGCCATCCAGTACGGTGGCATCTTTTCAACAGTCAACATCACTGGAGGCTGGTGAGAGGAGCTATAGGAGGATGGGCTCATTTTCATGTCAGGAATGGACTCCGTTCCATTTATTCCATTACAGCCATTACAAAGAGCCTGTCCTCCTATAGATCCTCCCACCAGCCTCCACCAGTTAACAACTTCGGAAGTACAGACCACCAGAAATAGGTTGAAAATAAACAGGGCCAAAAATGCACAGTCAAAAAGGAAAATAATTAATGTCATCTCTACTCCCGCGCTCAACGTTTCCGGACTACTAACCACCGGTCCTGGCAACCATCATTACACACACCTGGCAACCATCATTACACACACCTGGCGGCCATCATTAAGCACACATGCGCCCCATCATGAGGCACAGCTGGACTCCATCACTCCCTGATTAATAGGAACGAACATAGAATGAATACAAAAACAGGAATAGCGTCTAAACATGAAAAAAGACAATACTGCCTAATGGGTGATACAACGGAGTGCTAGATAAAGGTGAAGTAAACTCAACGACTGCACCTGCTTCCTGACTCCCTGTGTCTCCATTACAGAATACTACCTCACAGAATGGAAGCAGCAGCCAAATGAGACATCTCCCAGATGGTCGGCGAACAGGGGGAACCACTTCGCCAACACCACGACCAGTTGGCGCAACTGGGGATGGCTATGGATGAGGTCCTCTGCGTTCTTCAACATCTAAATCTTCCTCTAAGGCGCCACCCCCAACGAGCAGAGGATCTTCTACCATGAGTCAACCCAGCGAGCATGCACCCCAGCTCATTCAGCAGTCTGCCCAGGTCAACGATGCCCGTTTGTCCCTTCTGGACAAATATGACGGTACTCCATCCAATTGCAGAGGCTTACTCCTCCAGTGCTCCCTCTATTTTGCTCATCAAACGGGAGCCCCCGCCCCTGAGAGGTCCAACGTTGCCTTGGTTATTTCACTGCTGAGTGTGATACGGCCATCTGGCAGAGAGGAGGAGCTGGGTTCCTATGGGAGGTTCATGGCTCTGTTCAAAGGAGTCTTCGATCATCCACGGGAGGGCAGAGAGGGGGGTGAGCGACTACTCCAACTACAGCAGGAGGACCCTGTCGTACCACCCAGGTTCAAAGAACATTAAAAGCCGATGCCCTGTCACGTCTCCACGATTCGGGAGACGTTCCGGATCTGAGGGAGGCCATCATACTGCCCTCCTGAATCTTTGCGCCTGTGCTTTGGGACATGGACATATGCCAGGCTCTGGAGAGGGAACCTGCACCTGCTACCTGTCCTCCGGAGAGTACCCACATTCTTACGGAGGTAAGGGATCGGCTATTAACCTGGGCACACAATGTCCCTTGCCGCTGGACACCCAGGTATCGCCCGAACAGCTCAATCCATCTCCATTAAGTGTTGGTGGTCCACCTTTGAGCAGGATGTCACCCGCTACATCAATTCCTGCTCAGTATGTGCTCAAACCAAGTCTTCCAGGCACGCCCCAGCAGGGTAACTCCTTCCCCTCCCAGTGCCTGAGCGGCCTTGGTCCCATCTGTCTATAGATTTTGTTACTGATCTTCCCCTGTCTGATGGTTTCACCACTGTTATGGTTGTTGTGGACAGATTCTCCAAATCCTTTTGTTTTCTCCCTCTAGCTGGTCTCCCTAGCACTCTCCAGGTCTTCCAGCACCAACTGTGGTCCCGTCCCCAATTCACGTCGCGAGTATGAAAAGCCTTCTAGAAGAAGCTGGGGGTCACGGTCAGCCTCACATCCGGGTACCGGCCTCAGTCCAACGCGCAGCTGAAGAGGATCAACCAGGAGCTGGGGAGATTCCTGAGGAGTCACTGTTAGGACCGGCAGGGGGAGTGGACCCGGTTCCTTCCCTGGGCGGAGTACGCCCAGAACTCAGTTTGTCACTTCTCCACCGGGCAGTCTTCCTTCCAGTGTGTCCTGGCGTACCAGCCGGCCCTGGCCCTGTGGACCCCGAGCCAGACCGAAGCCCCTGTGGTGTACGAGTGGTTCTGGGGCACCAAAGAAGTTTGGAACGCTGCCCACGTGAGGCTCCAATGCGTTGTCTAACCGCCAGAAGGGGGGGGGGAGGTTTACAGTCATGTTTACCTCCGCTCCCCCGCTCGACGTTGCAGGTCTACTAACCACACACCTGGCAACCATCATTACGCACACCTGCTCCCCATCATGAGGCACACCTGGACTCCATCACTCCCTGATTACTTCACCTTTATCTAGAACTCCTTTGTATCACCCATTAGGTAGTATGGTTTCCTGTTTTCATGTTTAGACGCTACTCCTGTTTTTGTATTCACTCTATGTTCATTCCTATTAAACTCCCTGCGTCTCCATTACAAGGAAAATAATACTTTTTGTGAAATAGAGGCACACTAAGACAAAAGACACGTGACTGTGTAAATGACAACACATTATTGCAGGAAATTGATTAAAATGCTGGAAGTGAATGCTGGACTTAGACAATTAACTATGCAAATGAGCAAATTTTGTGTGTATTAAGGAAATAGACACCTGGTTCAAATAGAAGCCTGTCTTGATGTGTACAGTGATTTAAGCAAATATGCATTATGACTGCAATAAAGGCTGCCTGGAATGGCCCTTCTAGGCGGGCAGGCAGAGCAAGCAGAATCTACTGAACCACTGTTTACATGTGCTTACATCAGAGAGGATGAACAGCCACGATGAGCCCTGAGTGACACACATTATCCTCCTTAGCCCCTAATGTAAGAGACCTGTGAACAGCAATTTAGCTTTTATTAAATAACCTATTAATTTACATGTAGTTACTGCAGTGGGCTAAATCAGTGTTTCTTGGTAGTCAAACAAATCTACTTCAAAGTAAAAGTATACACCTTAAACACATGGTTATGGGCTTACAAAAAAGAAGACACCTGTACCATGTCAGATATAGAGTTGAAGTGTCTTCAATTACCAGTTTGCATCCCAATATTACACTTTATATACATCACAGAAGACTGAAATATAACAAAACCATTTGACATAGAAACACCAGAGTTGATTCATTATGGAATTATTAAAAATATGATTAACATTCCGCTTTGGTCATTCGACTGCAGAAAAGGGCTACGTAATTTATCAGAAGTTTTTATCCAGAGAGACTTACAGGAGCAATTCAATCAAATCTAATTAGTAAACAACTTGTGGAGACTAATAGTGAAATGCTTACTGTCGGGCCCTTCCCAACAATGCAGAGAGAACAAAGATATATACAATGAGTAAAAATTGCTAAAAATAACAGGATACCAGTACCGTGCCGATGTGCAGGGGTGCAAGGTAATTGAGGTAAATATGTACATACAGTGGGGAGAACAAGTATTTGATACACTGCCGATTTTGCAGGTTTTCCTACTTACAAAGCATGTAGAGGTCTGTAATTTTTATCATAGGTACACTTCAACTGTGAGAGGCGGAATCTAAAACAGAAATCAAGAAAATCACATTGTATGATTTTTAAGTAATTAATTTGCATTTTATTGCATGACATAAGTATTTGATACATCAGAAAAGCAGAACTTAATATTTGGTACAGAAACCTTTGTTTGCAATTACAGAGATCATACGTTTCCTGTAGTTCTTGACCAGGTTTGCACACACTGCAGCAGGGATTTTGGCCCACTCCATCATACAGACCTTCTCCAGATCCTTCAGATTTCGGGGCTGTCGCTGGGCAATACGGACTTTCAGCTCCCTCCAAAGATTTTCTATTGTGTTCAGGTCTGGAGACTGGCTAGGCCACTCCAGGACCTTGAGATGCTTCTTACAGAGCCACTCCTTACTTGCCTTGGCTGTGTTTCGGGTCATTGTCATGCTGGAAGACCCAGCCACGACCCATCTTCAATGCGCTTACTGAGGGAAGGAGGTTGTTGGCCATGATCTCGCGATACATGGCCCCATCCATCCTCCCCTCAATACGGTGCAGTCATCCTGTCCCCTTTGCAGAAAAGCATCCCCAAAGAATGATGTTTCCACCTCCATGCTTCACGGTTGGGATGGTGTTCTTGGGGTTGTACTCATCCTTCTTCTTCCTCCAAACACGGCGAGTGGAGTTTAGACCAAAAAGCTCTATTTTTGTCTCATCAGACCACATGACCTTCTCCCATTCCTCCCCTGGATCATCCAGATGGTCATTGGCAAACTTCATACGGGCCTGGACATGCGCCGGCTTGAGCAGGGGGACCTTGCGTGCGCTGCAGGATTTTAATCCATGACGGTGTAGTGTGTTACTAATGGTTTTCTTTGAGACTGTGGTCCCAGCTCTCTTCAGGTCATTGACCAGGTCCTGCCGTGTAGTTCTGGGCTGATCCCTCACCTTCCTCATGATCATTGATGCCCCACGAGGTGAGATCTTTCATGGAGTCCCAGACCGAGGGGGATTGATCGTCATCTTGAACTTCTCCCATTTTCTAATAATTGCACCAATAATTGCACCTATTGTCCTGTAGCCCATCCCAGCCTTGTGCAGGTCTACAATTTTATCCCTGATGTCCTTACACAGCTCTCTGGTCTTGGCCATTGTGTAGAGGTTGGAGTCTGTTTGATTGAGTGTGTGGACAGGTGTCTTTTATACAGGTAACGAGTTCAAACAGGTGCAGTTAATACAGGTAATGAGTGGTGAACAGGAGGGATTCTTAAAGAAAAACTAACAGGTCTGTGAGAGCCGGAATTCTTACTGGTTGATAGGTGATCAAATACTTAGGTCATGCAATAAAATGCAAATTAATTACTTAAAAATCATACAATGTGATTTTCTGGATTTTTTTCTGGAAGTGAACCTATGATAAAAATGACAGACCTCTATATGCTTTGCAAGTAGGAAAACCTGGAAAATCGGCACTGTATCAAATACTTGTTCTCCCCACTATATAGGTATGGATAAAGTGACTAGGCAACAGGATAGATAATAAACAGTAACAGCAGCGTAAATGATGAGAAACTATTAAAACATTCCTCAACTATTAAAACATTCCCAAACCAGAAACCGTGGATTGATGGCAGCATTCGGGCGAAACTGAAAGGCGAAACGGCCCACTACCAAAACCTGGAAACCTCCTTCACTGCAGCTGACGTGAATAAAACATTTAAACGTGTTAACCTTCGCAAGGCTGCAGGCCCAGACGGCATCCCTAGCCGCGTCCTCAGAGCATGCGCAGACCAGCTGGCTGGTGTGTTATCGGACATATTCAATCAATCCTTATCCCAGTCTGCTGTTCCCACATGCTTCAAGAGGGACAACATTGTTCCTGTTCCCAAGAAAGCTAAGGTAACTGAGCTAAAAGACTTCCGCCCTGTAGCACTCACTTCCGTCATCATGAAGTGCTTTGAGAGACTAGTCAAGGACCATATCACCTCCACCCTACCTGACACCCTAGACCCACTCCAATTTGCTTACCGCCCCAATAGGTCCACAGACCTACCCTGGGTCTCGACCCTGCCCTGTGCAACTGGGTACTGGACTTCCTGACGGGCCGCCCCCAGGTGGTGAGGGTAGGTAACAACATCTCCACCCCGCTGTGACCAAATACTTATTTTCCACCATAATTTGCAAATAAATTCATTAAAAATCCTACAATGTGATTTTCTGGATATTTTTTCTCATTTTGTCTGTCATAGTTGAAGTGTACCTATGATGAAAATTACAGGCCTCTCATCTTTTTAAGTGGGGGAACTTGCACAATTGGTGGCTGACTAAATACTTTTTTGCCCCACTGTATATACAGTACCCTATACCATCTACTGCATCTTTCCATCTTTATGTAGTACATGTATCACTAGCCACTTGAAACAATGCCACTTTTATGTTTACATACCCTACATTACTCATCTCATATGTATATACTGTACTCTATACCATCTACTGCATCTTGCCTATGCCGTTCTGTACCATCACTCATTCATATATTTTTATGTACATATTCTTCATCCCTTTACACTTGTGTGTATAAGGTAGTTGTTGTGGAATTGTTAGGTTAGATTACCTGTTGGTTATTACTGCATTGTCAGAACTAGAAGCACAAGCATTTCGCAACACTCGCATTAACATCTGCTAACCATGTGTATGTGACAAATAAATTAGATTGATTTGATTTGAGTAGAGTTTGTGCAAAAAGGGTCAATGCAGATTGTCCGGGTAGCTATTAGTTAACTATTTAACAAACTATTTAGCAGTCGCATGGCTTGAGGGTAGAAGCTGTTCAGGGTCCTGTTAGTTCCAGACTTGGTGGATCGGTACTAATTGCCGTGCAGTAGCAGGGCGAACAGTCTCTGACTTGGGTGGCTGGAGTCTGACAATTTTTAGGGCCTTCCTCTGGCACCACCTGGTATAGAGGTCCTGGATGACACAGAGCTCAGCCCCTGTGATGTGCTGGTCCATACGCACTACCATCTGTAGCAGTTGCCATACCAAGCGGTGATGCAGCTAGTCAAGATGCTCTCAATGGTGCAGGGTGAAGTGCCGTGCCTAAGGGCACATCGATGATCGCAATAACCCTGCCCTAACTATCACTAAATACAAAGATCAAAGCACAGCACTTGTTCATTAAAATGTTCTCTATGTACGTGGTTTACCAGTATACAGGTTGGGGGAGATAGAACGATGGAGAGAGAAATATGGTGGGAACCAGAGTAGTTAGCAGACTGCAGACAATAGCCAGGTTTTTGTTTAATTTGTGTGTTGAGATGAAGCTCTGACTGGCATGCTGTGACCTGCTCTGCCTGTGTTTCCCATGGGAAAGCTCCCCGCTCCCAAACATCTAGAAAACAAGCCCCCTTCATGACGCGGGCAGGAGAGGAGGAGCAGCCAAATCCTGGAGGATGGGAGGGCACACAGCCAGTTCCCTGAGTCCTGCAGAAGAGCAGGAATAATGTAATGGTATGTAAGGGAGGCAAATACAGAGAAAATGTCATCCACTCTCGAAGTCCAATACAACTCACCTCGATGAATAAAGGACACATAAAAAGAGACACACTTAATTTTACAGCCCAGAGGGTTCTGACCTCAGGCAACTTGCTGTGTCTAATGAAATTCTAATCACATTCCCACCGATTGGCTCTGCCCTGTTGCCTAGATTTCAGGTGATTAGAGAGAAACTGGGCCATCGTGCCACACCCGCCTGCTACCCTCTCTGGATCAGTGGAGAATGATGGCTTGACCTAAGTTGTTTGAATTTGGCTCTAGTGACTTTACTTTTATTTGGAGCAAGTCTATAGAAATACAATCAAACAAAGATAATCAAAACGTGTTGCTGTTTCATTATATATAAATATCTCATCATGCAAAGAAGGATGAAAACACAATTTGTAGTGCCATATACAGTCTCTCCTGTCTCTTCCTGTACTGTTTTGCACACCCTGCTCCCCATGTTTGGGCTCACGAGTGACGCAGCGGTCTAAGGCACTGCATCTCAGTGCTAGAGGCATCACTACAGACCTCGTTTCCAGGCTGTATCACAACCGGCCATAATTGGGAGTCCCATAGGGTGGCACACAATTGGCCCAGCGTCGTCTGGGTTAGGGTTTGGCCGGGGTAGGCAATCATTGTAAATACAAATTTGTTCTTAACTGACTTGCCTATATGAATAAAGGTTAAATTAAAAAATACTCCAAAATGATTGTTGTAATTTATTTTCAAATTACTGTTATTTTGGCCTCTTGTCCCAACTTGCTTGTGAGAATGTGCTGCCATCTACTGGTACAATAAGGTCAGTGAGTGACAGAGGGGAGAGACTCCAAGAGCAGTTGAAAACCGTAGTCTGGCTTTTTTTATGGCGGTTTTGGAGCAGTGGCTTCTTTCTTGCTGAGCGGCCTTTCAGGTTATGTTGATATAGGACTCGTTTTACTGTGGATATAGATACTTTTGTACCTGTTTCCCCCAGCATCTTCACAAGGTCCTTTGCTGTTGTTCTGGGATTGATTTGCACTTTTCGCACCAAAGTACGTTCATCTCTAGGAGACAGAACACGTCTCCTTCCTGAGCGGTATGACGGCTGCGTGGTCCCATGGTGTTTATACTTGCATACTATTGTTTTTACAGATGAACATGGTACCTTCAGGCATTTGGAAATTGCTCCCAAGGATGAACCAGACTTGTGGAGGTCTTGGCTGATTTCTTTTGATTTTTCCATGATGTCAAGCAAAGAGGCACTGTGTTTGAAGGTAGGCCTTGAAATACATCCACAGGTACACCTCCAATTGACTCAAATTATGTCAATTAGCCTGTCAGAAGCTTCTGAAGCCATGACATCATTTTCTGGAATTTTCCAAACTATTTAAAGGTACAGTCAACTTAGTGTATGAAAACTTCTGACCCACTGGAATTGTGATACAGTGAATTATAATTGAAATAATCTGTATTTACAAAATTGTTGGAGAAATGACTTGTGCCATGCACAAAGTAGATGTCCTAACCAACTTGCCAAAACAATAGTTTGTTGGAGTGGTTGAAAAACAAGTTTTAATGAGTCTAACCTAAGTGTATGTTAGCTTCCGACTTCAACTGTACGTACATCACTTGCTTTGGCAATGTTAACATATGTTTCCCATGCCAATAAAGCCCCTTGAATTGAATTGAGTTGAATTGAGAGAGGGAGAGAGAGTGTGAGAGAGAGAGAGAGAGAGAGAGAGAGAGTTCCATGTCCCCCCAGGTCAATTCAATGTATGAATTGTAAAGTGACCTTATATTTTCTATGTAAAACAAAATCCATTATTTTGGAGGTCTGTTAAAAGAGTGATGTAGTTGGCAATGAAGACACTCAACAAGGACAGGAAGTGACTGTAAGGAGATTGAGACACAGGAAGTGGTCACAATTGGAGGAAGGGAAAGAATGTTGGTAACATTAATTCATGTCATTGTATCAATATTTACTTATGCATTTATGCATATCCTCTCTGTTCTTGTTATATTAATATATGTATCATTCCTCAAATGTCAATCCACGTTTAAGAAACAAGAGTTTTTATCACATCAGTACAACAATAAATGGTTTTATAAATGTGATAAATTGCAATTGAAACAGCTATTGCACAAACAATTGATCTGGCAACGAACCAATGCAAATTGATTTAGTACAATTTAAGTCACACATTCTCATGCCTGATCAGAAACTTGTACTAGTCACAGTTCCACCATATTCTCCCTGTTCTCAGTGCACGGGTCATCCAGTACAGATCTTATGTAAAGGCCCGATTTGTGTCCTTGTTCACAGACATGTCAATATGAGAACAACGTGATATTTCACAGGCGAGAAGGAGCGCCCCTCCTGTGCTGACCAACTGCCAGATTCTCTTCATTGACCATTCCAAAACATAGTGTAAAAGCAGACTAGGGGTGGTGGATCTGAAATGGCATCCTATTCCCTACAGTGCATTCGGGAAAATATTCAGACCCCTTGACTTTTTCCACATTTTGTTACATTACAGCCTTATTCTAAAATGGATTAAATTGTTATTTTCCCTCATCAATTGACACACAATACCCTATAATGACAAAACAAACATGTTTTTAGAAATTTTTGCTAATTTATACAAATTAAAAAACTGAAATATCACATTTATTTAAGTATTCAGACCGTTTACTCAGTATTTTGTTGAAGCACCTTTGGCAGCGATCACAGCATCGAGTCTTAGAGCGTTGGGCCAGCAGCCCGCCACCTCTCGGATTCAGATGGGTTGGGTTGAATGCGGAAGATACATTTCAGTTGAGTACATTCAGTTGGACAACTGATGGTGGACTCTAATCAAGTTGTAAAAACATATCAAGGATGATCAATGGAAACAGGATGCGCCTGCAAAAGGTCTGAATTCTTACTAAATAAGGTATTCCTGTTTTTTATTTTATACATTTGGAAACATTTCTAAAAACCTGTTTTTGCTTTGTTATTGTGTGGTATTGTGTGTGGATTGATGAGGAACATTTATTAAATACACCTTATGGCTTATGGCTGTAACGTAACAAAATGTGGAAAAAGTCAAGGGGTCTGAATACTTTCCGAATGCACTGTATATAGCGCACTACTTTTGGCCAGAGCCCATGAGGGAAGAGGGTTCGATTTCAGACAGCCTGAATCTCTTTTAGTCTGCTGAGCACCTACACTGGCTGGCCAAGGATCACCTGACAAAGTGAGGTTAGAAATACACCTCTGACCCACAGAGGCAGCTGTCCGGTCAGATATTATGGCTAGCTAGGCCAGTTACTTCTTCAGCCATGTCCTCTCAATAACACTTACCACTGATGCACAATAGTACTAAATCAACAGTAATCACTCAGAAAGCAATAATCACTCAGAGACCAATAAAATCAACACACTACAGTTGGCGAAAGAGAGAAAAAGTTAGAGAAATAGACAAAAGAAGAGAAAGACAGAGTCCAGGATCCAAATTAAGTGATAGAGAAAAGGAACTGTAGCAAGTGGTTTCTCCTATCTCTCTCTCTCTCTCTCTCTCTCTCTCTCTCCCCCTCCCTCCCTCCCTCCCTCCCTCCCTCCCTCCCTCCCTCCCTCCCTCCCTCCCCCCTCCCTCCCTCCCTCCCTCCCTCCCTCCCTCCCTCCCTCTTTCCATGAGGTGTCAATGTTATTTTGTTTCAGGAAGTGTGGCCGTTGAACACGTGACTTGCACTGCCCAACACATAATTTACACTAGTTTTTCAAGGCTGCAGAAAAATAATCCCTCTCCCCCATGCCCTCAAATACATACCAACACACAGAGGCAATCTTAATCCTGTCAATCAAGGACAGGAAATGATAACGGATTTATGGAAGAGTTGCTGTACCAAATACGTTTGGAAATAAAACTAGATTCGATTTAGATCCCCACAGTAGCCATTTCCTTTTGTAAAATGTTCCATATTTTATGGATTAGAAATTATAAGGAAGTTCATCCTTTACCCTCTTAAGATGTATCTACTCATGAGAGAGAATTTGAAACATTTGTAATGTCATCATGACCTAATGGAATGAGAATACAGACACTGAGTCACCTGTTAACGAGTCAAAGCAGTGATTCCAAAATTGCTAGGCCCTTTAGGCCTCTGACAAGAAACAATGTCTTTGTTTACTTGGTGAATCACAAGACACTTCAAAAAGCTTTAGGTGGGTCACAGTGCAAAGAAATGTGTGGGAAGTGAATCACTGAATGAGAACAAGGGTCATGTATGTATAGTTATAGCGCAGTGCAAGAAAGAAGAACTTGGAAGATTTACAGTCAGATAGTCAGCTGACATCTGTTTTGATGGCAAGTGTGGGTCAGGGGACCTGCTCTTGCCGTACATTGTAATCATAGGCTACTATCTCAATCTCCCATCTCTGCTCAATCTCCTATTTCTGTGAAGCCAACATCCTCCTGCTCTCCATCTCTGCGAAGCCAACAGCCTCCTCCTTTCCATTTCTGTGAAGCCAACATCCTCCTGCTCTCCATCTCTGCGAAGCCAACAGCCTCCTCCTTTCCATTTCTGTGAAGCCAACATCCTCCTGCTCTCCATCTCTGTGAAGCCAAAAGCCTCCTCCTTTCCATTTCTGTGAAGCCAACAGCCTCCTGCTCTCATCTCTGTGAAGCCAACAGCCTCCTCCGCTCCATCTCTGTGAAGCCAACAGCCTCCTGCTCTCCATCTCTGTGAAGCCAACAGCCTGCAGCTATCCATCTCTGTGAAGCCAACAGCCTCCTGCTCTGCTCTCAGTGAAGCCAACAGCCTCCTGCTCTGTTCTCTGTGAAGCCAACAGCCTGCAGCAATCCATCTCTGTGAAGCCAACAGCCTGCAGCTATCCATCTCTGTGAAGCCAACAGCCTCCTGCTCTCCATCTCTGTGAAGCCAACAGCCTGCAGCTATCCATCTCTGTGAAGCCAACAGCCTCCTGCTCTGCTCTCAGTGAAGCCAACAGCCTCCTGCTCTGCTCTCTGTGAAGCTAACAGCCTGCAGCTATCCATCTCTGTGAAGCCAACAGCCTGCAGCTATCCATCTCTGTGAAGCCAACAGCCTCCTGCTCTGCTCTCTGTGAAGTCAACAGCCTCCTGCTCTGCTCTCTGTGAAGTCAACAGCCTCCTGCTCTGCTCTCTGTGAAGCCAACAGCCTCCTGCTCTGCTCTCTGTGAAGCCAACAGCCTCTTGCTCTCCATCTATCCAGCGTGCTCATGTCCTAATCGGTCAAAGCCTTTAATGTTTAACCTGAGTATTAAGGGTTCAAGTCAATGATAAACCAGCAAGTCGGTGATCCCAGCTTTTTTTTTTACACCACACCAGACAACACCATGTGTGCTGGCTGGTATATTTCCACGATTTAAATATTATCCAATATCAGGTAGCTAAGTGTGCAGTGTCAGTAAACATGATATTATCAGAACACACACTCCAACATGTTTTTAATACCACGTATTGTAAAGATATTAAATTTAAAAATTGAATCATTCATGAATGTGTCATAAATAATGCAGTTTGGATCAATGAGAATTAGTCATTGGCTTTGGTTTCAACACATTTTATGACACATTTCACAAACAATTCTGCACCAAGCTTCAAAGTTCATCATAATATTATGCCACATGTTTGATGGATCTGCAGTCACACTTAATCTATATAACATGTTTTCTACCTGTGTCAGGAACGCTATCTAGGACTGATGATTGTGGTTTGTTTTAAACTGGATCTTCAGTACTATGTGGCATGTGTCAATGTGACATGGATTTGGTGTAAAATAAACTGGGCTTCAGTACTTCACACCCGATACTGGTCTGTTGTAGCACACGCTCCAGCAGGTGTATCTCACTGATCATCCCTAAAGCCAACACCTCATTTGGCCGCCTTTCGTTCCAGTTCTCTGCTGCCTGTGACTGGAACGAATTGCAAAAATCGCTGAAGTTGGAGAATTTTATCTCCCTCACCAACTTCAAACATCTGCTATCTGAGCAGCTAACCGATCGCTGCAGCTGTACATAGTCTATCGGTAAATAGCCCACCCATTTTTACCTACCTCATCCCCATACTGTTTTATTTATTTACTTTTCTGCTCTTTTGCACACCAATATCTCTACCTGTACATGACCATCTGATCATTTATCACTCCAGTGTTAATCTGCAAAATTGTAATTATTCGCCTACCTCCTCATGCTTTTTGCACACAATGTATATAGACTCCCCTTTTTTTTCTACTGTGTTACTGACTTGTTAATTGTTTACTCCATGTGTAACTCTGTGTTGTCTGTTCACACTGCTATGCTTTATCTTGGCCAGGTCGCAGTTGCAAATGAGAACTTGTTCTCAACTAGCCTACCTGGTTAAATAAAGGTGAAAAAAAAAAAAAAAGTTGTAAACCAAACTGGAGTTTCAGGAGTGTGCTGGTAATTTGTGTCATAGCTGACATTGTTGACAAAGCAGGACATCTGGAGAACTACAGTAACTCCTCACTCCCCCTTCTCCCAGAATACTAGAATCTTCTGGAGGTTCTGGAGTCCTGTGGGGGCAATTACCACAGCTGAGAAAGCTTAAACAGGGGGTTTGTGGTCTTACAGCTCTAAGGGGGCTGGGTCACTATCCCCATGACTGGGGTGCAAAGTTGTGGACTCCAGTCACATGACTTGGACTAGAGTCTGACTTGACAGAAAATAAAAAAAACTTAGCACTTGACTTGGAGCCTCAAGTCTCGGGATTTGACTTTGACTTGAGACTGGTGACTTGAAATTATCTGACCAGGTTTTGTAATGTTTTGTCACAGAGTCAACGTGGAATACTCTACACACAGCCAGAGACAGTAGCCGCAGTATGGCCCTTGCAAAACACGCACACTCGGCACTCTGATTGGACCAGCAAACTGTCAATCAACACAGGTCGGATGAATTGTTTGCTGTTGCTTTCGCACGTTTAAATGGATAGGCCCTATGTGGTAAATCTAAATTCCATCTAATACTTCGATAATTGGTGTTTCATCAATCCATCCCCGTACTGTTTATTGCAACATGTAGACATTTTTGTTTCATGTTTGATAGGCCTACGATACATTTTTATTTGATAGCCAGCCATTTATTACCCTGCTCTGAGTGGGCGCGATGTTTATTGTGCGCATGAACGTTCGTAGAAGTTCTGAAGGTAGAAAGAAGAAGGTAGAAGTTCCGTTTTTTTAATTACCGCGTTCAAGACAACTTAGAACTCGGAAATATCTGACTTCCAAGCGTTCAAAACAACCGGGAACTCGGGGAAAAAACAGACTGTGGAAAATCGATTTGAACTCCGAATTTCATCTCGGGCCTCTTTCTAGAGCTCCGACTTTTTCGGCTTGCAGATCAGTGAATGCAAAATCTGACCTCGTATTCTTCCTTGTTCCCAGTTGTTTGAACGCGGCATAAACCTTAAGTGTCGGTCATTTTTGTTGTGCGTAATAGGGAGAGCGCACGCCTCAATCCGCATAGCAATAAACTACGTGGAGTTTGAACAATCATTTTCTCTTAATCGACGTATGCATGGTGTTGAAACGTCATGAATAATCATTAAGTCTGGTTAAGACGGACAATAGACGTGTGAATGGCATTTTATGCAGTAGAACCAGTTTATTGGTTTGAATTGCCAACTGGGTAATTGTATGGTCCAGGGGGCCAAGCCCTTATATTATGTAGGCCTACATAATAGGGGGTGTACAGTTTTGCCCTCTACCAGTGTCTGTTCAGATTGGATCAGGGTTAACCTGTTCTTTTGGGCTATTGCCGGTGTATGTTTTGTATGATATGGCGCTTCCACCATTGGACCACCAAGACCTGTATATAAATCTACACTGAGCAGCCAACCTGCATTTCCTTCTTCTGATTTCTGCCCTTATGACTGCTACAAGGTCCCTATTTTACAATGACATAGGCTGATATGTTGTAGACAAAATAATGAAAAGGACGGTCTGGTAGCCTCAGTAAATAGACACATTTGTAGCTGAACAAGTCGTTGAATGTATAGATTTAGTTTTTACTTGGTGCTCCTGCCTCTAAGTGCATCTCAGGTGCCCTTTTTCCTTTTCGCCTTGTGGGTTCCAGGATAATGTGCCTGGTGATTTAAATAAAATGACAACTTAAAACAGAAGACTTGGATGACTTATTCTGTTTTTCAAAAATATATTTTATTCAAACTATAAATGCAAAAATTACATACATGAAACAGACCAGAAAAAAAAGAGTCTACATTCATTTCAATATATTCAACATTGATTGGAGCTTCTTTAACATTGCAATGGTTGGAGGATACCAAAACCCTTTCAATCATTTTGGGAACACACTTGTCGAATAGTGTGTTCCCAAAGTGGAATAGAACTAGTGTTGGGGACACTACTCTGAAAAGATAGGTAGCTTGGTAAACTTACTTCACACTGAAACAAGTTAAGCTACACTAAAGTCACTCTTCGAAAAAAAATATAGGTTTACTTAACTAGTTACTTTGAAAAAGTAGTTCACGACATCAAACTACTTTGATAAAAACATATGTAAATCTGAAATGTCAAGACTATAAATTGCAAGACAGATCCCTTTGGGGTTAACAGCCTATTAAAAACAATTATTTGAAGTGAGAATTAGGCAGGTCTGATGCCGAAAAAAAGACCACATCCATATTTTCTTTTTGCAAAAAAAGTAGTGTGTAGTTCCAGTAGTTAGCTACACCACCACATGGTAAAACATTTATTCACGAGTGAAAACACTGCCTAGATTTGAATTATATTAGCGCCGAGCTACTACAAAATGTAGTTAAATTACTAGTTGAACTACATCTAGTTTACTACTCCCCAACACTGGTGAGAACCCAGAGCTTTTGATTCATTCACCTCCTCTAGCTCTATCAGCAAAGGCTTAAAACACACAAACCCAACCGGTTACTGAAGACAACAGCTTTACTAAGAGGAGAAATAAAATCAGAATACATTAAATAAAATTCACAGATGCACAAGAGTTTCAAGTTTTAGCCATGTGAGAGAAAAGTCAGACTGACAAGAACACGACAACAAAACGAGAAAGAGACCTTTGGCATCACCATCGACTTTAGAAAACGTATTGCCAAGATTGATTAACGGCAGGCCTGTATCCACTATCTAGGTCAACATAGACAAAATACCAAAAGTAGAACATTAATACTTTTTCATTTGGCCCTTCTCAACATTGTCTGAAAATAATTATTTTTTTACCCAGTTTAATATTTACTATCAAATGCCTGCATATAACAGTAAGGCTTCAAAGGCTTGTCACAATCAATAAAGATCCCATGCTACAGATGGCAACTGTGAAGATGACTTATTTTCAGAAGATTATCTTGTATTGCTCCCCCCTATTAGGTTATTTCTTACATTTAGGAACGCCACTTTAGAGTTGTGCAGCATAGCACAGGAGAAAAGAGAGGTTTGTACTGAACATGGGTTTCAGACAGTCATTAATATAGATGGCAACCGCCTTTAAGGCTTTTTCTGTAAGTCCTAGGGCACACTATAAATTCACCGTCTCCATTTGACCACTTCTGAAGGAGCAGACTACACCCTGGTCTCTACAATAAGAGACTGTCATTAATTCATATACAGGTCTTCACATTAAAATGAGAGAAAACAATGTACAGAGGGAAAAAATGTTTACAACAGTAACGTTATAAGAATAAAAAATAAACATAAGTAAAAAGCATACTACATCCTCTGATATGTTCATATACTGAAATATATACACACACACAGTGCCAGTCAAAAGTTTGGATACACCTACTCATTCAAGGGTTTTCATTTATTTGTACTATTTTCTACATTGTACAATAATAGTGAAGACATCAAAACTATGAAATAACACACATGGAATCATGTAGCAACCAAATAAGTGTTTGACATTCTTCAATGTAGCCACCCTTGAAAACAGCTTGGCATTCTCTCCACCAGCTTCATGAGGTAGTCACCTTTTCAATTAACAGGTGTGCCTTGTTAAAAGGTCATTTGTGGAATTTCCTTCTTAATGTGTTTGAGCCAATCAGTTGTGTTGTGACAAGGTAGGGGTGGTATACAGAAGACGGCCCTATTTGGTAAAAGACCAAGTCCATATTATGGCAATAACAGCTCAAATAAGCAAAGAGAAACGACAGTCCATCATTACTTTAAGACATGAAGGTCAGTCAATCCAGGAAAATTAAAAGAACCTTGAAAGTTTCTTCAAGTGCAGTAGCAAAAACCATCAAGAGCTATGATGAAACTGGCTCTCATGAGGAGCGCCACAGGAAAGGAAGACCCAGAGTTACCTCTGCTGCAGAGGATAAGTTCATTAGAGTTACCAGCCACAGAAATGGTAGCCCAAAGAAATGCCTCACCGAGTTCAGGTAACAGACACATCTCAACATCAACTGTTCAGAGGAGATTGCGTGAATCAGGCCTTTATGGTCAAATTGCTGCAAAGAAACCACTAAAGGGACACCGATAAGAAGAGACTTGCTTGGGCCAAGAAATATGAGCAATGGACATTAGACCGGTGGAAATCTATCCTTTGGTCTGATGAGTCCAAATTTGAGCTTTTTGGTTCCAACCGGTGTCTTTGTGAGACACAGAGTAGATGAAAGGATGATCTCCGCATATGTAGTTCCCACCATAAAGCATGGAGGAGGTGGGATGGTCTGTTGACACGGTCAGTGATTTATTTAGAATTCAAGGCACACTTAACCAGCATGGCTACCACAGCATTCTGCAGCGATACGCCATCCCATCTTGTATGCACTTAGTGGGATTGTCATTTGTTTTTCAACAGGACAATGACCCAACACACCTCCAGGCTGTGTAAGGGCAATTTGACCAAGAGTGATGGAGTGCTGCATCAGATGACCTGGCCACCACAATCACCCGACCTCAACCCAATTGAGATGGTTTGGCATGAGTTGGACCGCAGAGTGAAGGAAAAGCAGCCAACAACTGCTCAGCATGTGGGAACTCCTTCAAGACTGTTGGAAAAGCATTCCAGGTGAATCTGGTTGAGAGAATGCCAATTGTGCAAAGCTATATTTGAAGAATCTCATATTAACTATAGTTTGATTTGTTTAACACTTATTTTGTTACTACATGATTCCATGTGTGTTATTTCATAGTTGATGTCTTCACTATTATTCTACAATATATAAAATATTAAAATTAAAGAAAAACCGTGAATGAGGTGTCCAAACTTGACTAGTACTGCATATAGAGTGCCTTGCAAAAAGTATTCATCCCCCTTGGCTTTTTTCCTATTTTGTTGCATAAAAACCTGTAATTTGAATGTCATGTAATGGACATACAAAATAGTCGAAATTGGTGAAGTTAAAAAAAAAAATTACTTCAAAAAAATTCTAAAGAATCAAAAACAGGAAAGTGGTGTAATATGTATTCACCCACTTTGCTATGAAGCCCCTAAATAAGATCTGGTGCAACCAATTACCTTCAGAAGTCACAATTAGTTCAATAAAGTCCACCTGTGTGCAATCTAAGTGGTGTTGCAGACTCTGGGGCCTTTCAGAACAGATGGATGGATGCATGTATGCATGCATATACACACACCTGTTCTGAAAGGCCCCAGTCTGCAACACCACTAAGCAAGTGGCCCCATGAAGACCAAGGAACTCTCCAAACAGGTCAGGGACAAAAGTTGGAGAAGTACAGATCAGGGTTGGGCTATAAAAAAATATCAGAAACTTTGAACATCCCACGGAGCACCATTAAATCCTTTTTTTTTTTTTTAAATGGAAAGAATATGGCACCACAACAAACATGCCAAGAGAGGGCCGTCCTCAAACTCACAGACCAGGCAAGGAGAGCATTAATTAGAAATGCAACAAGGAAACCAAAGATGACCCTGCAAAGCGCCACAGCGGAGATTGGAGTATCTGTCCATTAGGACCACTTTAAGCCAAACACTCCACCGAGCTGGGCTTTACGGAAGAGTGTCCAGACAAAAAAGCCATTGCTTGAAGAAAAAAAATAAGCAAACACATTTGGTGTTCGCCAAAAGGCATGGGGAGACTCCCTAAACATAAATGGAAGAAGGAACTCTGGTCAGACGAGACTAAAATTGAGCTTTTTGGCCACCAAGGAAAATGCTATGTCTGGCGCAAACCCAACACCTCTCATCACCCCGAGAACCCTATCCCCACAGTGAAGCATGGTAGTGGCAGCATCATGCTGTGGGGATGTTTTTCCATCGGCAGGGACTGGGAAACTGGTCAGAATCGAAGGAATGACAGATGGCGCTAAATACAGGGGAATTCTTGAGGGAAACCGGTTTCAGTCTTCAAGAGATTTGAGACTGGGACGGAGGTTCACCTTCCAGGAGAACAATGACCCTAAGCATACGGCTTAAGCAACACTTCAGTGGTTTAAGAGGAAACATTTAAATGTCTTGGAATGGCCTTGTCAAAGCCCAGACCTCAATCTAATTGAGAATTGGTGGTATGACTTAAAGGTTTCTGTACACCAGTGGAACCCATCCAACTTGAAGGAGCTTGAGCAGTTTTGCCTTGAAAATGGGCAAAACTCCCAGTGGCTAGATGTGCCACGCTTATAGAGACCTACCCAAAGAGACTTGCAGCTGTAATTGCAGCAAAAGGTGACTCTACAAAGTATTGACTTTGGGGGCGTAATGCACGCTCAAGTTCTGTTTGTCTTATTGCTGGTTTGTTTCACAATAAAACACATTTAGCATCTTCAAAGTGGTAGGCATGTTGTGTAAATCAAATGATAAAGCCCCCAAAAATACATTTTAATTCAAGGTTGTAAGGCAACAAAATAGGAAAAATGCCAAGGGGGCGAATACTTTCACAAGCCACTGTACACACACACACAATCAATTGTCTATACAGATTTTTTTCCCCCCCAGGTAAAAAAATGAGAACCAAACAGGTCAGACCATGGGTTGCTATTGTTTTGGAGACGGAGATGAGACAGTGTAGGCTACAGGCAGTCTTTGCCCTCCTGGGCGTGAGTGAGGCAGGATGTGTGGAAAGGAAAGCACGTTGAGCACCTGGGCAAGCGAGGGAGTAAGGGTTAAGACCTGAGGAGATCTAGGGTAGCAGAAAACTGAGGGAGGGATCCAGCAGCCCATTGCAGCAGAAGGTCAAATCTTATCAGCACAGTCATTCACTTACACCATTTTCAAATTAACTTTTATATTAATTTTTTTGCTTTAAATAGAAAACAATCTCAATTGATATTGAAATTACCAAAACCAAATCAAAACGGTGTAACCGCACTCTGTCCAGCTTTCTAAAAGGCAATCGAAATGAAAGCTAGACAGTCAAGGAGAATCGAAAATTCCAAAAGCGATGGAAAGAGGACTTAACACATTCTCACAGAGGAAATATAATCAATTGTACTTGCAGCCCTCCGGACCTCGGCGAAGACCCATGTGGCAAAATTAGTTTGACTCCCCTGGCTTACACACACACACACTTGTACATGTGGCCATACACAGTTCTCGACCCTTCATGCCAGTCTCTGAAGCACTGAAAATAATGCACAGCGTTGGGACGAACCCTCCATCCTCTCACTCAGTCGTTAGTAGAGTTGCAAAATCCTGGTTGGAGGATTCCGGATTTCCTCCTTATTCCCTCCAGATTCCAGAGTTCCTCCAAACTGGATTTTGGGATAACCAGGGAATTTATTGAAAGTTCCCAGAATTTTGCAACCTTAGTAGTCCTTACAGTAAAGTCAGTGGAGTTGCATGGTTTGAGACAGGTTGAGAGACAGCACATCAATATTGATTCCACCACCACCAGGCCAATTATCAGCAGCAAAAAAGTCTATTGGAGTAATAATGTAGAATTATCCAGAGGTGACATATGGTAAAGGCCATCTTACGCTGAGGGACAGGCCACTGAAATAACTTAACCATTCAACCACGCTCCCTGGGGGGGGCCATGGCACACACACACGGAAGTAAACCTACAAAAATAAATACCCAAAAATGTGTCTTGTCGCAGAACAGTTAGTCAAGCAAGTTTTTCCTCTTCGGTTATTTTTTGGGTATTTTTCCTGGGTGTTTTTTCTAGGAAGGTAATATTCATTGGTTTCCAGCATGCGGTGTTGGGCAGTGAGGGTGAATGTGGAGGGCTAGAGATCTTGGTAAGACAGGTAGGAGCGTATGCGGGGCGGGATGGGCAGCATCTGCACCTGCTGGGTGGACATGACCCGTCGTAGTGCCATGCGACACAGGTGCTGCAGGCTGGCAATGCTCTTTGGGCATGCCCAGAAATGCACGCTGCCGTCTCGAGACCTGAGAGAGAGAGAGAGTTATTTCCAAGCCGATCTATCCCTCACAACAGCACTGAAAAGCTAGGTACTAGGTAGCTGTAGTCTACCTTACACAACTGGTTGAAGCAATGTTGTGCCTGGGTGTAACCACCAACATATAGGGGCCGCTGCGCTTCCTACATCATGCAAATAAAAAGCTGGAAGACCCGTTTTTGGCAGTACATAAAGTCTTGATTGATCACCTGCCACTTGCCTAAAGACTAGGGTTTGTGCGATTCAAACAGGATTAATCCCCCCCCAGTATGTAAACGGACTGAGGTATGGGTGTGTGTGGAGAGGTGTGTGTGTGTGTGGCAGGGAAGTATAGGTAAGTGTGTAGGAGTGTGTGTGCCTCACCCAGCTGCTAGGAAACTCCCGTCAGTAGAGAACGCACAGCAGAGGCCGTTAGTGAGGGGTGCGATGGCCTGGGGAGACGTCTCATCAATTGTCCAGAAACGCACCATTCTGGGGAGAGAGGGAGGGACAGACCGAGTTAGTGGGTGTGTACGGGAGGGGAGAGAGGGAGGGACAGAAATGGGGGGTTAGCGGGTGTGTGTGGGAGAGAGAGAGGAGAAAATAAAGAGGGGCGCTGGTCAGACAGAACACATGGGAACTGCACTAGGGCCTAAACAAGCTGGCTGAAATACAGCATAAAAACACACGACAACCATGTGAACACTGAACTGTAGGATTGATTCAGATTGTTCCACTTTAGTGGTTTTGTATTTTCAAAGTAAAAAAGGGTGAAGTCAATTCTAAATCAAAGAAGCCATGTATTTTCGCTATTCAATAAAATGTCAAATGTTTTCTCCTCATCCTATCTGAAAATCTCATCTTGGGAGCAACAAAATTGTGTCCGCCATTTTGTCAGGCTCGTTCCTCCTCTCCCTCTTCTCCCTCTAGCACTGCCTTCTCAATGGTAAACACTTAGCAGCCTAACCAATGAAGGGAAGGGCGGGGCTAAGGAGAAAAGGCATCAGCGGTTGATTAATGGCTGTCATGTGAGGGTCATGTGACCAATTCGCAAAGGGGGCCCTGCCTGGCTGCAACAGATATGCTCCCACTCAGGCCCCATTAAGACTTGACTCTCTCGCTCTCTCTCTGCTTCACAGCGCTCTGCTACTGCAGCAAACACTTTTTCATCAGCAGAGACAGAGAGCATGCAGTTTACACTGAAGTGTGACAGCGCAAAAGGGGGTGGTGAAGCAGCTATGGTCAACACAAATATACACCAGCATATGCTCTACACCTGAGGTAGAAGAGAACGCCTTAGAGAGGCGCCAGACACGGGCCTCAGGCTTTGTTCTTTACCGGTCGTCAGTGATGCTGGCAATGTGACGCCCGTCGTGACAGAACGCTACAGAGCGTACCCAGCGATCGTTGGCCCCTCCAGCAAAGATGGGCGAGGGGGGGGGGAAGAGGTGCCTGAATGAGAGAAAAAAAGATATAAAAAAGTCTTAACATCGTGTCTTAGCTTTGCCTTAGTTCCTGGTGTGTCTGACTTACGCTAGCTCAATCAGCACAGTGCCCATGTGGGGGTCCCAGATGATGACACGGGTGTCGTAGGAGGCGGTGGCGAGCAAGGCTCCGTCGGGAGAGAACTCACAGGACACCACGTCGTTATGGTGACCCTCCAGCTTCCGGATCAGGGAATATTTATCCATATCCCAAAGGAACACCTACAGAAGGAAGAGGTCCATGTTAGAGCCCACAGAATAACACTATGCAGGGACAAGCATTTAAAAGCTACTAGCATAAAATGTAAAAACAGACAGAATCTATATTACAAGTAATTAAATTAAGCCAAGAAAAAATAAAGCAAGAAATAAACAGAAAAATCATTGTATGCTCAGTGTCATTTTATGGCTTATGTCTTGAACTACAGACCAAACGATGCACAAAATAAATCTCATGCTACTCAAGCAGCAATTCCATGTTATGTTACAAAATGCATGTCACTGCACATCTGGTTTCTTAACATAGCTGCTAAAATTGTGCTCCATATAAATTGTAATTTCTATGACCTAGGCTAGCATTTAAACATATTAATATCTAATTAATGTTTTCTTAATACTAACATTTAGGTCAGAAAAATGAGAAAATAAAACAAGTAGTAACTTTAGGTAACATAATGTTACTCCACTGGTTTCCCCTTTGAGTTTTAGTTCACTGTGATTACAAATGACTTGCACCTCCGGCGGAAGCCTACGAAGAGACATACTGCAAGAGAAAAAAAAACATTTGATGGCCAAAAGGTTGACGCCTTTGGACACATATTTGCAACATCTGCACACAGTTTTCAACAGTCAGCCACATGGTTTGAACGATCGTTTGCTCCAGCGAAATGTAGTGCATGCTCAAGAGCAACATGCCTTGTCATTTATTAACTTTCAATTCATCAGAACAGATCTAATTCAATTTCAATTCTACAGGACGCTTTAACAGTGATGTTGAATTTATTTGTAACTTTTAGAACCAAAACCAGATTGTATAGGCCTATTCAAAACATAAGGAGTTCTGCAAACATTGCACTTGAGCAAAATGTCCGTTAAAGTAGATGAATGCCATTCCACAATCAAGTCAATGGTTTCTGGGGGCTACTTCAGTTCATATTCTCCTACGCCCTCCTCTAGCGTTAGTGTGAAATGAAAGGAATCCAAGTCATGAGGCTACTGCCTGCATTTTAGGCAAGCTGCACCACTCTACAGTTTAGAAGACAGTTGCCAGTGACTGGATGGGGAAAATCTGCTCCGAAATGGCAGACAGTTACAGTTGCCTCTTTTGTTTTCTGTAATCTTTTTAGTGAGGCTCAGTTCTTTTTATACATTTCTGTTCGAGCAATTCAGAGTACAGTTCGAATGTATTTTGGATGAGGATTGGTTCAGTGCTAAGGCGAGTGTGTGTAAGTTCAGTCACACTATGAGAGCCTGTTCTTCCTCTCCCACTATGGTTCTCTCCCTCTGTTTTAACAGAAAAACATGTGAATGCTAATCAAACATAGGGACATATCCGTGGGGGAGCCGAAAGAGGAAAATACTGCCCTTTGGCCAATTATGAGGCAACAGGGAATTCAATAACTAACATCATTTGTTTTTGACTCCAACATTGTCCATGTTAATTTTGGGACAAAGGCGGACATTTATGGGGATGAAGGCAGTCTGCGGAGCCACAAAGAGTCCTTTCAATTCTCATTTACGCCAACAATGACCTGACCCCTGCACACTAACTCCATTACAAAAGGAACGGTGCGGCCACAACACAGACTGGTGTGCTGACTGGCCCTTAAATGTGGGCCACAGGAGAGAAGTCAGAAGGACGAGGGAGAACTAAGGCTATTAAACTACAATAACTGATGCTAAGAGCCTCATTATGGAGAGACAAATAAACAATGTAATTCATACAAGTTAGACTGTGGGCAGGCGGCGAGACTGACAAAAAACTACAAACCTAACAAAATGTCAGTTAAGGTGTGCTATAATAGGTAGGGTTTCTAATTAAGTATGTGTGTGTGTTGGGGGAGGGGTAGAGAGGAACAGTAGGAGGTGAAGGAGAGGGGTAAGGGACTGTGTGGGTGGGAAAGGTTTTACTTTACTGCCATTTACAATCAAAGTTTCATAACTGATATAAAAGGAGGTACTGCAACAGCGGAGGTAGACAAACATGGAGACAGCAGCACCTACGTATGGGAGACCTTGCGGTCAGGTAGGTGCAAGGCTGCCCCCTGGGCAGGGGCACAGTGCGTCCCAGCCCGGCAGTAGTAGTGGCACTGGTGCCACCAGCCAGCGGCCTGCACCGGCTGCTTTATGTCAGCGCGGCGCTCCCTCCCTTCAAAAACACTCACACCTGCCACCTGTGACAGGGAAAGCAAGACACTTATGGACACACAGCCTAACAATCTAGCTGCACCCTGCACAAGGAGGATGGATCTGGCTACAGTAACTAACTACTAGCATGTTGATGTGGTTGTTGCAAAGTGTATCTGTGACTGAAGCCATAGAGGTCCGATCCCTCACTGGCTGGGCAGCCATCTTGGGGACAACACTACTTAACCATCTCATTTTCTCCTTATGTAGAAAATATCAAAAAGGGAAGCCAATTTTTTTTATAGAACATTTCTTTCAATGATTTGAGTCTGCATTTGGGTCATTAAATAAAGCATAGCAATCTGTATCCCCCACTCTAAAACATCAAGTGAACTGTTTAGATTGTAGATCGAGAAGAAATACTGGACCTATTACAAATGTGTGATCATTTGTTTAGTCTACATGCATATATTAGAATATCAAATATGTTTCAACTTCAAAACAAAGCCATACCGAACTCCAGCCAGGGTTGTTGAACTATGACACCAAGCATAACGGTCAAGACTCAGTTGATGGGACGGGGGAAGGTGGGAGTGTTTCATTGGTAGGTCATTGAGCATAACTAGACACAAGCAATAGCACACAGAGTAGCAGTTCTCAAAAAGGAGAGAAAGGGGAACAGGTGTACGTACCGTTTTACCGGCTCCAACAGAGCAGAGGACTGAAGAGTCTGGTGAGAATGCACTGCAATAGACCCAGTTCTGATGACTCCGCAACACTTTCACCATGTTACCTACAACACAGAATCACAGCTGGTTATGACATGTACATTATGGAAAAAATACACAAATGATTTGCTTAAGAAATTATTGTGATGAAGTAACAGTAACAAAACTCTGCTGATTATGTTTCCAAAGTTTACAGGATTTTCTGCAAAAGGATTTTCTTTAGGGATAATTTGGCTTTTTTAATTAATGGGCTTAACTAGGGCTGTGATGGTCATGAAATTCTGTCAGATGGAGAATGTCAAACATATAACTGCCGGTCTTGCGGTAGTTGACCATTAATTAAAACACACATTTAGAATCTCCTGGCTTCCATGCATAGCCTACAAGCAAGCCACTGATGCAGACCTTTGGAACATCTACATTTTAAAAAGTCTAATAAATCCATGTAATATAGCCTACATCACAATAAATACATTATATTAGACAAGTGTAAAGAAACATAAGAAAATGTAGTCTATATCAGAAGAAAAGAATAGCCTACTCTTGGACCTGGGCCAAATGTATCATTATTCTCTGTTCATGTGAGCTTAGAATGCAAGCAGGGGGTGTGGGGCCTTTCAAGGTGGAACCGCCAGCAGCAGTAGCAAATTCCACTGGAACAAAGGCAACTCATCACATGCTACCTACTTCTTTAGCTTAATGTTTGTGGATGTGTATTAGCTCAACACTCAAAAACGACATTTGCATGTATCAGTGTGGCTTGCTGGCACAGCTGTACAAAGCTATGTAAATAACCCTGAAAAACTGTTTCAGTTCCAAGATAATAAAACTGAGTCAAGCTAAATCAAAAGCCGTTCCTCAGGACTCCGTGTTCTTACCGTCATCTTTCAGGTCCCAGACCCTCAGGGTTTTGTCTCTGGATGCCGATACCAGCATGAGGCTGCCGTCAGGGGCGAATGTCAGGTCTCGTACTATATCTGTATGGTCCATGAGATTGAGCAACAGCTTTCCTGTAAAAGGCAAACAACCCCAGAGTTAATAATAAAACTAAATTAGATAAGAGTGTGGGTTCCTCACCCATGTGCAAAGTAACGAGGGCGCTGTCAGTTTATATAGAGGCACAGAATTTATATATACACATTTAAAAAAAGAGATTGAGTAGAGAAAAGACAGAATTTAAGAGGGGGAAAGAAAGAGGGCAGTCACAAATTAAATCTCCATGTAACTACTGGATCCACCGACTGGGCTTTCTTCTCTCAATCTGATGAAGTAGAGCCTTGGAGAGCTCAATTTCAAAGGCTGGGCCTGGTGTTGACAGTCAGAGTGGCATGGAATACCCTCTGGGTAGACTGACATAGAATAAGTGCAATCAAAGTAATCCAGACTTAATCCCGGCAATTTGTTGCTTCCTGATACGCAGTCCCAACACTGGTTACATTGAGGGGAGGATGGGACTCAATTACAGTAGTTATTCTCAAATAGTCTGCCAACAGTCGACAGATTCCGAATTGGGGTATAATAATCTATTATAATAGTTATCACAATAACACCCTAATTGTTTTGATTAGTTTACTCCAATGGGGAGGGGTGGTGGGGTTTGGAGAGAGATTTTTTTCATCAAAGAAAAACCTTTGTAAGTGTGACATTCTGACATCAATCAAGATCTCCAGTTCACTTTATCCCCTGACTGTCTATGGTCTCTAGGCTTCGTTTCCTGTCCTCCATAGTGGGCCAGAGGGGAAACCACGAACTATTAAATCCTGGGCTACCGTTGTCTGTCCATCTTTTATAGTCATGACTCACACCAGACCACAGTAGCCCAGATACAGACGCTCATCAGCACAGCAGAAAATGGCAACATGGCTCTGGGACCGGCCCCTGACAACTATATCTCCACCCAATTGCAACACAGCACAGCTAGCGGTTAACTGTAAATCATTGGCTGTCATGGTGGTATCCCAGTACACACCAATCAAGTCATACTCTGTGGAGATGACTATTTATCCACACAGAAGTTGGCCAAATACTTTTGACTAGGGCATTCTATTTGTCTTTTGTACATACGTAAGCATTAACATAGTGTTTCTGGTAGATACATTTAAAAAGGCAGGTTTAAAGGGCCCTGTATGTAGGTGTGTGAGAGAGAGAACTAGGAGAGCAGGGAGCCTGGCAGGGTTGGGACGTCAGCACTGTGTTGGCAGCAGCAAGAGAGAGTCCGTGGTCAAACATCATCAATCAGGTTTGTCAGTAAAAAAAAAATTAAAAAGGGAGCAGGACAGGAGGCGCAAGCAAACAACCAGCAGGGCTAAAACAAACGTCAACACGTTATATAACCCACTGACTGTCTGCAACACACAGACCATAAAACAGGATGCCAGCTAGAAGTGGGTGTGTAGATGACAGGTAGAAGGCAATGGCAACCTGGTTTCCCATCTGGAACAGAACAATGAGCATTCTCTTGGCTGTTCTATTAGAATAAAACTCATTTTATAGCCCTGTGTGCATCAGGAAGGCTTAGGTAACCCTCCTGGGATAGGGTTACATCTACTCTCTTTAATGACATGCTGCTTAAAAGATTACCAAAAATCCTGCATCTGTGCAACGGGTCGATGTAACAGCAATCATGCGTATGATCCCCAGCGGTTCCCCCATATTCATTTAAATTGTTGCCGACCACTTGACAAAAATGTGTATAATTGCATGAAATGCCCTTAAAAACAGCAAAAACATATGTGGCCAAGAAGGGGGCCTCTAAATAATAAGCCCAATTTTGATAAAGAAAAAACCCCGGAGTGACAAATTACAAAGTATATTTGTAGCATTTAATGCATTCAAAGTCTTTTGGGGGTATTCCAATTAGGTAAATATTTATTTAAAGCCACCACGCCGCTCAGTTGCACAAATACAGTGGGGCAAAAAAGTATTTAGTCAGCCACCAATTGCGCAATTTCTCCCACTTAAAAAGATGAGGCCTGTAATTTTCATCATAGGTACACTTCAACTATGACAGACAAAATAAGAAAACAAAATCCAGAAAATCACATTGTATCATTTTTAATGAATTTATTTGTAAATTATGGTGGAAAAATAAGTATTTGGTAACCTACAAATAAGCAAGATTTCTGGCTCTCACAGACCTGTAACTTCTTTAAGAGACTCCTCGGTCCTCCACTCATTACCTGTATTAATGGCACCTGTTAGAACTTGTTATCAATATAAAAGACACCTGTCCACAACCTCAAACAGTCACACTCCAAACTCCACTATGGCCAAGACCAAAGAGCTGTCAAAGGACACCAGAAACTAAATTGTAGACCTGCAACAGGCTGGGAAGACTGAATCTGCAATAGGTAAGCAGCTTGGTTTGAAGAAATCACCTGTGGGAGCAATTATTAGGAAATGGAAGACATACAAGACCACTGATCATCTACCTCGATCTGGGGCTCCACGCAAGATCTCACCCCGTGGGGTCAAAATGATCACAAGAACGGTGGGCAAAAATCCCAGAAAAACACAGGACCTAGTGAATGACCTGCAGAGAGCTGGGACCAAAGTAACAAAGCCTACCATCAGTAACACACTACGCCGCCAGGGACTCAAATCCTGCAGTGCCAGACGTGTCCCCCTGCTTAAGCCAGTACATGTCCAGGCCCGTCTGAAGTTTGCTAGAGAGCATTTGGATGATCCAGAAGAAGATCGGGAGAATGTCATATGGTCAGATGAAACCAAAATATAACTTTTTGGTAAAAACTCAACTCGTCGTGTTTGGAGGACAAAGAATGCTGAGTTGCATCCAAAGAACACCATACCTACTGTGACGCATGGGAGTGGAAACATGCTTTGGTGCTGTTTTTCTGCAAAGGGACCAGGACGACTGATCCGTGTAAAGTGGGGCCATGTATTGTGAGATTGAGTGAAAACCTCCTTCCATCAGCAAGGGCATTGAAGATGAAACGTGGCTGGGTCTTTCAGCATGACAATGATCCCAAACACACCGCCCGGGCAATGGAGGAGTGGCTTCGCAAGAAGCATTTCAAGGTCCTGGAATGGCCTAGCCAGTCTCCAGATCTCAAACCCATAAATCTTTGGAGGGAGTTGGAAGTCCGTGTTGCCCAGCAACAGTCCCAAAACATCACTGCTCTAGAGGAGATCTGCATGGAGGAATGGGCCAAAATACCAGCAACAGTGTGTGAAAACCCTGTGAAGACAGAAAACGTTTGACCTCTGTCATTGCCAACAAAAGGGCATATAACAAAGTATTGAGATAAACTTTTGTTATTGACCAAATACTTATTTTCCACCATAATTTGCAAATAAATTTGTTAAAAATCCTACAATGTGATTTTCTGGATTTTTTTCTCTCCTTTTGTCTGTCATAGTTGAAGTGTACCTATGATGAAAATTACAGGCCTCATCTTTTTAATGTGAGAACTTGCACAATTGGTGGCTGACTAAATACTTTTTTGCCACACTGTAGGTTCTAATGCTTTTGAAGGGGAAATTATATTTCAGATCCTGACAACATAATTAATTTTTCATTTTGGAGTACAATGTAATTTTAAAAAGTCACCAGCAGTGACCTCAGTCATTCTACAGGAAAAAAATATCACAGGAGTGCTCGACTCCCCCAACACTGCTGCTGTAAAGAATACTAGGGGAAACACAGCACAGCCTTAATTCCATTTAGGACACAACTGGCGAGCTAGCACCAGTTGAGCTCCAGGCAAGAGATAATATTGTCCTCTCCCCTTCACATAGGTGTAAACAGCCACACCAAATTTTGGCCGTGCTGCTTTCAAATATAAGATCTGTGAGAAAGTGAACAAAGGCAGAAGGACGAGGTGGACTTTCAAAAATGAAAACGTAGTCCAGGATTTGTGTGAAGAAAGTTGGTCCGATAAACCCACCTATGAGGCTTCAACTTCCTCTCTACTGAGAACAGGCATGCTGATTCTATAACTTGCATTGGTACATGGAACTAGGAATGATGCACTGTGAAAACAGAAGAGTACAGCTGGTTGTGATGTTTATGTTTAATCAGGTTCTCACCAGTATAGACGTCCCAGATCTTGATGCGTCCGTTGTTGAGGCCCGTGGCAAGCAGCAGCTGGTCCTGACCGAACTTGAAACGGTGCCACTCGATGTTGACGCAGCGACTCTGCTTCTCTGGCACTGACGAGCCGAAGGCCAGGCCCCACACAATGTCACCGCAGTCGATGGTGTGCTCCCTGGGCTCGCCCACTGGCACCACTGTTCCACCCTCGCTGTTCTGCCGCGACAAACGCCGAGTGCCTGCTCTGTTGGAGCCTTCCCCACCGCTGGAGAGTGGGATAGAAGGAGAGGGGTAATGTGGAAAGATGGGGAGCAAGATGGAGTTCAGAGAAAGAAAGGGAACAGAAATAGAACACAGGGAAAGGAGAGGGAGAAAGATGAGTTTCAGGTAGGCCTACAGTGCGATTGTCACATAAATATTTTATGTAACAAACCTGAATTAAATTGATCTAGGTGCCAAACAGCTAAAAAAACAAACAATGCACATTCAGGAGGAGAGCACTGAGTGATACATGCAGACTAAGTGGTGAGACGGTTGGCTAACATGTTCCATAAGCTTCATCATATTGTTAAGAACGATATTATGATGATTATTCCCAATTGGAATTTGGCCTCCAGGTACCCTCTCAAAGTGCAGAGGTCACCATAAAGCAGGTCTTAGTAACTGATATCTGGGCCCTTGAGCCATAAGAATCCACCATTGGTGTCAAATGTATAGTCTATTGAACCACTCGGTCTCAGCCTTTATATAATGGTGTGACCCAGGGCAGGATGAGACAATGAACAGATGAGTATTTAGGTCTGCCCTGGAGGGAGAGAGATTTGCTGCTGACTTCTTAGAGCAGCCTTTCTCAAACCCTGGTCCGTGGACCGGTGCCGGTCTGTGGAGGAATGCTTGCCGGGAAGCAGAATAATTGAATTAAATAAATACTTGCCATAGGCCTATTTGCACAATGGGCTGAACTATGCATACTGCAGTCTAGGTTGAAGACAGGATACAGCGCATTCAGAAAGTATTCAGACACCTTGACTTTTTTCACATTGTTAAGTTAAAGCATTAGTCTCCCATCTCTGCAGAGGAACTCTAGAACTCTGTCAGTGGCCATCTGGTTCTTGGTCACCTCCCTGAAAAATGCCCTTCTCACCTGTTTGCTTAGTTTGGCTGGGCGGCCAGCTCGAGGAAGAGACTTGGTGGTTCCAAACTTGTTCCATTTAAGAATGATGGAGGCCACTGTGTTTTTGGGGACATTCAATGCTGCAGAAATGTTTGGGTACCCTTCCCCAGATCTGTGCATCGACATAATCCTGTCTTGGAGCTCTACAGACAATTCCTTCGACCAATCAAGTTGTAGAAACATCAAGAATGATCCATGGAAACAGGATTCACCTCAGCTCGATTTTGAGTCTCATAGCAAAGGTTCTAAATACCTACGTGAACAAGGTAACTTTTTTATTTTGAATACATTTGCTAAAATTCTAGGAAGCTGTTTTTGCTTTGTCATTACAGGAGATTGATGAGGGAATATTTTAATTCATTTTAGATAGTGATGCACAGACATTACATTTTTGTCCGATACTTATATTATCCTTGCAAAAAAAAAATGATACTAATATTCAACATTTTTGCGGCCTTAAGCATTCTTGTACAGTTAAATAGTTCACACACATGGACGCAGCGGTCTAAGGCACTGCATCTCACTGCAAGAGCTGCCACTACAGTCCCTGGTTCGAATCCAGGCTGTATCACATCCGGCCATGATTGGGAGTGCCATAGGGCAGGGCACAATCGGCCCAGCGTCATCAGGCCGTCACCGTAAATAACCATTTGTTCTTAACTGACTTGGCTAGTTAAATAAAAGGTTACACACATACACACACTGACCCAAAAGTTATTTTGTTGGCATTGTCACATGTCCCCAATACCAGTAAAACATCATCAAAACCTATTTCTTTCACTTACTTTGTGCTGTTTCGTGGTTCATTTGTTCAATCGTTTCATTCTGAACCAGGATTTATGGAATGCCGTATGGGTCTTTGTGTGTCCAAAAAGATACACGTCAAATAATCTCATTGACCAAGCAGAACCTGAATATGACTGCACATCACATAATAATTTAACTCGTTCATACATTTTTTTGCAGTTAATACACATTGACTACACTATCACTCGTATTTCATATGTATCAACGATTCATCGATACAAATGCTACGATGCTGGTAAAGTTGTCTCACGCACCTACAGTGCTGGTCATTTAAAAAAAAAAAAGCTAGCTAGCTCATGGATGCAAACAATGTTCTTCCCCAAAAACATAGCAAAACGACATCTGTTTCAGTAGCTATATAGCTAGGTGTCATCTAAAATAACCCTAATGTATAAGACAGTTCAAATTTTATGAAATGGTGGTTGGACCCATCTATGTGAAGCTAGCCACAATAAGGATTAGCCACAATAGTAGAATTTGCGGTTAGCCTTCAAAATAAAAGGCATAATTCTGCTATTTGTATTAATTTGCATCACTGTCAATGACAATTTTATTTTGAATGCAAACCGCAAATTCCACTATTGTGCCTAATCCTTATTGTGGCTAACTTCACAACACAACCCGGTCCGTTCGAGCTTCACTAGCCAGATGAAGCTAGCCGGCTGCTTATAAACGTTAGCTTTGGGCAACAGGGTTAAGCAGCTTGCTAGCTATTTATTTTCATTAACTGAAGTTCAATGTCCCGAAATCATTGCTAATAAGGAAAATGACTGCAGTTTCTACTGGTCATTGTTTTCAGGCTGGTTGTATTGGTACTAGCTAGGCACCAAGCTAAAGCTAGCTATCCTAGAAGTTGCGGTCAAACAAATTATGCTTTACTACCAACGCGGCATTGTAAACACATTATTTGTGACCGGTGTTTGCAGACTTTTTTGTACAGCTTAGTGTACATTTTTTGACACGCAAAGACCCAAACGGAGTTCCATAGTACGTATGTGGTGAAGCTAATAGCAGTGACGGTATTACTGTGTAACCCCGGTAGGGCAACATCTAAAAAAAAGCACACTTGTTAGTGTGTACCGGTGCCCAACCAGTCAGTGAAAGCCAACACATGGTCTTGGCTTTAATGGGTTTCACAATGTCTCGCTGAAATTGTTTTACTCTTTCAAAATGACTTGTTGACTGCTCGATCCCCACAGCAGACATTGTGGGCTAGGTCAGGAATGCTGTGTTGCACGTGTAGCGCAACATTTTATGTGGCGCCATTACGTCGTGTACCAACGTTATATAGGTATGCACGGTAGCTTTGACATCGTTTTATTTATTTATTTTCACATCGGGCCGATACCGATGTTGCCATTTTTAGCCAATATCGTCCGATTCCGATATGTTCACCGATATATTGTGCATCCCTAATTTTAGAAGAAGGCTGTAACATAACAAAACATGGAAAATGTCATGGGGCCTGAATACTTTCCAAATGAATTATGAATTTATTTGTTGCAAAGAGTTGCCTCAGAATACAGCTGCAGGTGAAATACTTTATGTAGGCCTATTCGTTCAGAATAACAGGTCATGGATTAATATTATATTGTATGCATGTATACCAATAGAATGAAAGATTTGTTTATAAAGATTCAGTTGTTACATCGTTTTTATTGACAGCGCAGGTAATGTGATCGTGTAATGACTAAATTATATTATATTTTTATTGTTTCGTCAATTATAGACAGGCAGCCCCTGAAGAAAACCAAGAGAGAGAGAGACACAGACAAACTATGAAGAAAGTCAAGTAAATATGTAATTCATTCAATTTAGTGTAAAGTAAAAAATAAATTAAATACAATGCGTTTTTATAAAGAAAAAGGAACGGTTAATTATTTTTTTACCAAAGCGGTCACCAGGGGAAGAAGGCCATGCCTTGCTGGTCCGAAAGTCCGAGAAAGGCTGTCAGAGGAGCGGGTCTGTTTCTCTCATATGCATATCTTTGTCTATTAAACCTTTAAATATAGAAGTTGTTGGCCTTATATTTTGCACACCTTGACCAGTTTTCAATTTCTAACAATATCTCTATTAGACAGGACTTGCCTAAACCATTCTGGCCTGGTTAACACAACACCCAATAGGTAAGACAAAACGGTGTACAACATGTCTACAAGCTGAAAAGGTTCTGGGGGCATCGCATGACATTATTGTGTGGAAAAAGAGCCAGCTCTGCAGAAAGGCAACTGATAATACACTCCACAGCACACTGACCTCGGTTATCTCCTCATAGGGAGGGATAGCACATAATGAACTACTAGAATATTCTCGAAAGAGACCAATAACAACTAGAACTGTAAACAACAATTTGGACTATCAGAATCTAGAATGAATTTCAAGTTTTGTGGTGTTATAGAATGTTGTGGATATTAGAAATCAGATTGGATGCACCTATGATTTAGTCTGGCTGACACCTAACTCAAAGTCCTCCTGACTTCAGAGTCTGTAAAAGCTATGTTGATATTGACGCATCGTGCTGACAACGTGCTTTTTAAATGATTTGTTCTCCTCTGTCTTTCTCACTCAAACAGCCGCCTACAGTCCCTGAGCATCCACCCCCTTCTAATACAACTGTTAGATTTTCAAACCCAAACAATGAGGTATCAACCCCCAAACAAAAAGTCAGAACCAATCAAAATTCAGCAAGAATTAAGCACAACGCTGCGCAAATAATGCATTCGCAACAGCATCCTCTCCACACCAGTATGTCAGCGCTACATCCCTGACCATGTGAGCCACGTCAGCAAGGCTACCAAGGCCTATGACTCCACTTAAAAAGAAAATAGGATGTAGCCATGAAATAATGTCAAAGTGCATTTACAGCCCTCAACATGGTTTTAGTATTGATTTGACGTGTCATTGTTTACAGAAGGGTTTTACAGGCAGAAATGTAGAAGTTGACTTCATGGCAGTAAACCGTACATTATTTTACAACATAAGGACATAGTAATAAAACCCTCAGCTGCTATGTTTTGCTTTCTCTTGCCAAAGACAAGACCGCCGTTGTACAAGTTTGACTGCATTTTAAAGCAGCTTTTGTACCGGGCCAAAATGACAACGCAAGGCCCTTGAGTATATGTCCACTCCTGAAAAGCAAGAAGCAGTGTTCTTTCCTCTAACTTGGTTTACCCAAAACTCCCCAATAATGAAAGTCCACTCTACGTTATCAACAATCAGCTGTTGCTTAAAAAAAAGTAGACTCTAGTATAGAACATTAAGATATTCAAGCAAAACAAAAGTACATATTGTAAGAATCACAGGAAGCAACAATAACTAAAAATATGTAATTCTGAAGAGAAATCTCAATAAAGGACCAGTCTATTGAGGGGCATGAACACGGTTGTTTGGGCTACAATGGGACTTTTCCAAACCCTGTTTCACCCTGCAGTGGCCTTGGTACGTGTGCAGTAAGGTGAGATGTATCAGTGCGACCTGTGGAGTGGAGGAGCGCTGAAAGGGCCTTAAAACCGCCAGATAATGTAACAGGCAAGGCAGCCGCCAAACGAATACCCAGTGGGCACCAGCCACATTCACCGTCTCTCTTGCTCCCCTGCCCTCTGCTGCTGTCTCTGCCAAATAGGACTCCACATCAATCAGTGCATTCATTGCACAGGATATTCAGAAACATCATTGTTGAATTTCAAAACTCAAAGGAATTGTGGCCTCTATAGGCCTCCCTCAAAATGTAAACAGACCTTTAAAGTAGGGCCTAACCATTTGTTTTATGTGGATAGACCTAGTACAGGTACTTACAAATTCTTCAGGCATTTTGACCAGGGAACGAGCCTCACGATGCGATGCCCTTGAGACCAAGCGAAGTAAGAACCATCAGGTGCAAAGGCTACAGTCCAGGTCTCTCGCCCAGACTTCTGGTCAAAGGGAGCAACAGGCACTAAGAGTTCACCGATGAACTTAGCCTTACCTTGAAACAGAAACAAGAGACCAGTCTAGGATTGAAAGCAGAAATAACATAATGACATGGTGCTTGTGAGCAACATCTGAATAACCGTGTAGAAAAGATGCTTCAGGCCCAACTGACCATAGCCTGTTGGAACCAGCCTGAATGCTGCATTTATCATTATATTACACAAGCCTGGTTGCTGCATTCATCAATCTATTTCACTTCATAGTGAAATAAAATGAACACGGATCAGGCTGGTTCCACCAGGCTCAGCTGACCTCTGATGTAGCTGGATATGAATGTTCAATGTCAGAACAGATGCTTTAAATTATTTTTACTGAGAGATTGAGAGTCAAGACTGTTATTTGACGTCATTAGAAATGTAAACGAATGAGAATGAAGTTGGCTATAATACACAACATATTATTGGTCCAAGAAACGCATTTTAACTGGGTACCGAAAACATATGGTTGGCCAAGTAAATGAGACAACATATATATATACATACATACATACATACATACATACATACATACATATATTTATATCACGGGTTTTTACGCAACAGTGTTGCATCAAAACACCCGTTGTATAAAACATCTAGCATGCGTAAGATATCAGTGCGTTCCCCCGATTAGTGAGGAATGAGTCCTACTGAAGAAACGTAGTTATCACCACCACAGAAGGACATGGAAAACAAAGTGTGCCGACTGCTCGCGCTGTGGGTGGCCACAAAGTTTCTACCATACAGTCTTTGGTGTGGGGCCACGGAGCATAATCGGTGGGGGCATGGTGAATATGGGACAGGCGGTTAGTGTGCGAGTCTCTAGTTAAAAGGATATAGGTTATGGAAGAAACGACTTGACCCATTAAATACATAAAGTAAGACAAGTTATGGCGTCATCGACAGATAAAAGGTGTAAAATAGTAGCTAGCTAATACATATTAACTAGCTAGCTGAATATTCAAACATAGTCAACCGCTCCCCCAAACACAACAGAGCAAGATAGTGAAAAGAATCTCAACTTACCTATTTCATTTTCATTTACAGAATCTGGGAAGCTTGCCATCTAAATAGAAACCGGATCCGTGGAGAAATGCCTATTGGTTTAATAACAAAGGTTTTTTGGGGGAAATAAACCAAAAAGGTAGCTAGCTGCTAATTTTAATATCGCGTGAGCCCCAAAAAATATTTTTGTAAATATCTTCTTTGCAATCCGTGTGCAGACTAGGTTTTGATAAATTCAGCTGGATGGCTAAAATCTGCGTTCATTAAAATCGACGAAATTACTGTTACAGCACACCACTGAATAGAAACAACGGCGAAATACAATGGCTGAGGCGTAGACTAGATGGCATCTTTTCATTCTATAGGGGAGGTCTCTCTGATTGGGACGTTTCCGTCAAACGTCATCACAGTTACCAAGGTGATAAAATGGCACCACCCCTTCATTTGTAAGCGTTTAAGTTTTCCCTCTCATTTATCACCATTGATATACAGTATTTCACTCTTATTGTGCACTGTTCTTTTGCAACGGCAAATAGTATATATCACAAATATATTATATTTCCAACTAGAACTATTTTTTCTGTTGAAGCTTAAAGCTGTGGGGAGGGGGACAACAAAGTCAATTTTGCATAATTTACATTGGGGGATGGGACACATCACGACATGACACACGTTTGCACGTTTGTGTCAATGGTCACGTGACCTTTACCATTCATAAACAAGAATGTCACAATACCAAAGATAGTTTACACTGCACCTATATTCCTTTCTGACTGTAACAAGAAAGATGTGTGCAACCGGTGCATTATAGTATCTATTCCCAACGTGTTTTGTCTTAGCTAGAAACATTTCACTTCAAATCTAGCACACAAAAGTCCTAGGTCTTTCTCTTTCTTCAAAAAGATAGGCCTCACCAGGAGCCTGACGTTGAGCGATAACAGTAATTTTCACGAGTCAGTTGTGACAATCTTGTGTAAGGGATTTATAGAAATGCATAGTCACTTTAATAACTATACCTACATGGTGCATGTGACAAATACAATTTGATTTGATTTGAAACAACTTTAATGAAAAGGGATGTTAATAAATCTTTACAAATGTAACACAATCACATCAGACAGGGTACAACACAACTTGATTACTTCAATAGCTATAAGAAACTTTCTTAAAGTGTAAGAAAAATCTGATCCGGAAATCAATTTTGAGTAAAACAATCACCTAAAGAACCTTAAACATATTTTGTGGGGAGAAACTGGCTTCTGACCTTGTCCTTCCAAAATATGACATAAACAAATACATTTTGAATCATACAAATTCTGAAGTTCTTTAAATGTATTTCAGTTTTGATAATGAGCAACCCTTTTCATATGTTTGACCTACATTGACTGGTAGGATTGGTTACAGCCCAGAAACAGAAACCGATCTACAAAAATGGTTTAGGGGCTATAGGGGTTGTTTCTGGACAGACCACACAGATCTCATCGAGTTCAATACAAAAGAGGCTGAAAACCATCAGCTCTGTGGTGGTAGTTATTCAAAGTAAATATAGCATACATTCTTATGATAGGGTTATGAGCCATAGAAGATTGCAGGCTCATGAGTGCATTGTAAACAAGCATGTTGTCTGCTAGTACTGGCCTCATCTCTATTCATGTACATTCATCATGAAGCATATCACTGTCTGGCACACATACAGTACAATAAAATAATTTGTACGTCTCAACATCTCAACAACAACAAAAATCACTGACCAAGCATTTGTGGTGCTGTATGTCTATTGGTCAGAAAAGGTTCAAACGTTAGAGTGAGAAATGACTTTGAGTATGCTCTTCTCCATACAACAACTAGGCCTATATGCAGGTCCAGCATTTGAAATCATGTCTGGCCACCAAAATCATATTTGAAGCTTCTGATGGAATAAACTTCCTGGCCTAGATTCTTAATTGTGCGTTTACCAAGTCGGACCAATTGGAAATGGAAGAACAGTAGAAAGAAGATGGAAACTTCCCTGAGACGATAACGTATCTACAAGTTTCTATGAGCAGTCATCAAACATCAATCCATTTTGAAATCACATCACAAAACCATGCAGACGAGTGTTGCCCTTGACAGTACAATAACAAAACTGCACTCATGTACAGATGTCAATCAAAAGCCTGGAACTGAAGATACAAAACATTTAATTTCTCAAAAGAATTTTCTGAAAAGAACAAAACTAAGCAAAAGACCAATGGTGTGCAAGCACTTGGTGACTAACTGATATCATGCAATGTTGGAATAAACAGACATAAACCTGCTGACTGGTCAGTGGGTGAAAGGTCACAGGATATTGTAAACAAACATAACCTGCTTCTTGTCACTGATGCTCCCTCGGTTGCTGCAGATATGAGTTAGAATGTCTTCTATGGAAATAAATGAAAGCACTCCACTATCATAGGGTGACATTTGAAAGTCTGGTACAGTAAAAGCTATATATTTTTTTATAAAAGCCCATTTTAAACACCTATATAGATATGAATGTGTGAATAGCATGACAGTAATAATGAAGGTAAATGGATAGTCTGATGGCAGTTTGAGTAAGCTGAGTGATCTGTTGTTCAATAACAGTACAAATGATTGGGTTACATTATAGCAGTCTGGCAAATTGTTTTCATTATGGCAAGGGCAATAAACTCATTTTATTGGCATCAATTTTTGAGAGTTTGTGAAGACCTGTATGAGAAATGCTGAGAGCAAAACTAACAAACAAGAAATTGACAACACATAGAAATTTTCTAAAGGGGCAAAATTCCAAACCCAATCCATAACATCAACAGACTTCAAAAGGAACACCAAAAGGGTCAGTTTCAGCCTCCCTTCACACAATCAATACTTGAATTTTCTCTGTATGTACAACAAACAGACATTTCTCCTTATGTACAACACATGACCTTTCACCAATGAGATCTTCTATCAACATCCCTGACAGAGAAGGGGTTAAAACATGTCTCATTCCTGAATCAAGGAAAAAATGGTAAATGGGTGATTTGAACAATCTTAAATTTCAATCGTAAAAATATTAATTTTCAATCGTGGATACGTCATAATTTGAGAGGTAGCAAATCAACCATTTACATGTAAATCCGTTTTAGAAGGAAGAGTGGTGTGTTCCAATTCCCCACCCTTCTCCCCAAAGTGCACTTGGCCTGCTCACTCCTACGAATACATTTTAAAACATTAAAATATATTTCCTACACCAGTCATTCCCTTCCTTTTTAATGATTGTGAGCAAAGAGCACACTTTGGGGAGAAGGCTTCAGAATAAGATTGAAGCTGGTAATAATGTCCAATAGTTGGGAAATTGACAGATCAATGTGAAGCCTTGCAAATCAGCTAGTTGCTCAAAGGGTTGATTTCAAATCTACCTCGACTGTCTGTTGAAGCTCATATCACAGCACTGGGTCATCATCAGCCTTCTCTTTTCTACTGATACATCCAACAGCATATTTAATCAAGAACAATGCCAGTCCTCACAGAGGCATCATCTATATCCTGCTCTGCTCTCTCCATACCCAACACTTCCCATTACAAGTGGTTCATTTCCCAATACACCACAAAACAAAACACATGTTTATCATCAATGTGCACAGATGACTGGTATATATGTTTATCAAATTTTTCAACTAGTTATATTGTGTACTCAATAATACTGGAATTCGGCAATATGCACCCCTCCTTCCTCTCAACAAGATATAAATGCTGTATTGAAAAAGACATGAGAATACTGAGATATGGCAGTCAGTGTAGCTTGAGGAATATTTCAGTTCACATGAAAGCTTATGTTTATTGTCAGAATTCCTGAAATTGGATTAAAGGGAAAGCTTGGCATTTAGTTACACATGGACATAACAATATGGGATGAAATATGACCTGCTAGGGACAAGTGACTATTTTGATAGGTTGGAATGCCTCTTGTATATAGGGTGCAGCAGAAGGGTGTCAAATTGCTCAGAGGAAACTCTAGATTTACAGGGGGGGGTCGACTATAATGTTGACTGTAATGTTAGGGTCTCTGTTTACAAGTCTTTTCTGTTTCCTGAACTTTCAGGAAAAATGGGATTGAACTTGGATTGAGCTGTGATTCTAGTTGAGATGTTTAAAAACGTGCCACGTCATCACTGGTTACTGTCTGTTTAAAACTATGACCAAATGGACGTAGCAACACATGGCTACTGGGAGTGAACATGGTTTATTATGGGACATTTCAGAGGTGCACACTTTGGCTCAGGAGTGACCTATCCCAGCCATATAAAATAGATTAGACTGGTAACACTAGATGAGTCCATATGGTCATCCTCACCAAGGCTGCCATGACTTCTGCAATGGGAATTAAAGGGAGCGGATACTTAAAAAAAATACAGAACAGTCAAAAGACTAATGCATCTGTCCTTTACATATTAAATCATATATTAACTAAGAGTTATAATACAGAGATTATAATGGTAATCCAATGCGGTTATGAACAGTCAGAGTTAAGGAGAGGTGGTGTGTGGATAGCAGTTTGCTTCTTCTCCCCCTGGGCGAGTGGGTGTTCCCATGTCACTTCTTGGCCTGGGATTAGCTGGTCTGTGTTAGGGGAGGGAGGAGCCGAAGTATTGCTTGGCCACCAGCCATGGGTCATTCTGCTGTCACCATGGAAACACTGATGTGGTACAGCCTTGGATGATCTGAAATGGAGGAGGTGACATGTTTGTCAGATTACAGCCAAAAGTTGATCTATAAACAAAGGATTTATTTCAACCAACTTTCAAATGGGAAATTTGCACATTCTGAAATGGCATTTTTGTCCCCCCCAGTTTTATAACTTGGAATGTGATACAAAGCAATGCTACAGTGTGCTTTAGGATCATGCGGATGCCTCCGAGCGGTCGGGTAGGCTGTGTGGAACATTTATACGACTGCAAAAAATGTATACAAAAATATGAAAACTTATGTCCCACCCACTTCTAAAACCAAAGTTGTTTGATTAGAGCAGTTATAGTAGTTACACAGAGTAAAGCCATACAATTCCCAACAGGGAAGAACACAGGTTTTCACCATGACAACAGCTCCTTGTGTGGCACATCATCTTCTTGAGTGTCTGATCTTCTGGGCTGGCCATCTTCTGGGCTTCCCTCCACATCCTCCAGGAGGTTGGCTGTAGAGTTGGCTATGCCCAGTCTTAGTGGGGATATGGTCGAGGAAAACACCTAAAGGGCTGGATATGATACATACAGTGCATCCGTAAAGTATTCAGACCCCTCAACCTTTTTCCACATTTTGTTACGTTACAGCCCTGTTCTAAAACGGATTAAATAAAACAATTTCCTCAGCAATCTACACACAATACCCCATAATGACAAAGGGTTTAGATTTTTTAAGAACATTTATATATGGTCATATACATACAGTGGGGAGAACAAGTATTTGATACACTGCCGATTTTGCAGGTTTTCCTACTTACAAAGCATGTAGAGGTCTGTCATTTTGATTATAGGTAGACTTCAACTGTGAGAGACGGAATCTAAAACAAAAATCCGGAAAATCACATTGTATGATTTTTAAGTAATTCATTTGCATTTTATTGCATGACATAAGTACAGGGCTGAATAATTTTGCACGCCCAATTTTTCAGTTTTTGATTTGTTAAAAAAGTTTGAAATATCCAATAAATGTCGTTCCACTTCATGATTGTGTCCCACTTGTTGTTAATTCTTCACAAAAAAATACAGTTTTATATCTTTATGTTTGAAGCCTGAAATGTGGCAAAAGGTCGCAAAGTTCAAGGGGGCCGAATACTTTCGCAAGGCACTGTATTTGATCAACTACCAACCAGTTAGAATTCCGGCTCTCACAGACCAGTTAGCTTTTCTTTAAGAATCCCTCCTATTCTTCACTCATTACCTGTATTAACTGCATCTGTTTGAACTCGTTACCTGTATAAAAGACTCAATTAAACAGACTCCAACCGCTCCACAATGGCCAAGACCAGAGAGCTGTGTAAGGACATCAGGGATAAAATTGTAGACCTGCACAAGGCTGGGATGGGCTACAGGACAATAGGCAAGCAGCTTGGTGAGAAGGAAACAACTGTTGGCGCAATTAATAGAAAATGGAAGAAGTTCAAGTTGACGGTCAGTCACCCTCGTTCTGGAGCTCCATGTAAGATCTCACCTCGTGGGGCATCAATGATCATGAGGAAGGTAAGGGATCAGCCCAGAACTACACGGCAGGACCTGGTCAATGACCTGAAGAGAGCTGGGACCACAGTCTCAAAGAAAACCATTAGTAACACACTACGCCGTCATGGATTAAAATCCTGCAGCGCACGCAAGGTCCCCCTGCTCAAGCCAGCGCATGTCCAGGCCTGTCTGAAGTTTGCCAATGACCATCTGGAGGATCCAGAGGAGGAATGGGAGAAAGTCATGTGGTCTGATGAGACAAAAATAGAGCTTTTTGGTCTAAACTCCACTCGCCATGTTTGGAGGAAGAAGAAGGATGAGTACAACCACAAGAACACCATCCCAACCGTGAAGCATGGAGGTGGAAACATCATTCTTTGGGGATGCTTTTCTGCAAAGGGGACAGGACGACTGCACCATATTGAGGGGAGGATGGATGGGGCCATGTATCGCAAGATCTTGGGCAACAACCTCCTTCCCTCAGTAAGCGCATTGAAGATGGGTCGTGGCTGGGTCTTCCAGCATGACAACGACCCGAAACACACAGCCAGGGCAACTAAGGAGTGGCTCCGTAAGAAGCATCTCAAGGTCCTGGAGTGGCCTAGCCAGTCTCCAGACCTGAACCCAATAGAAAATCTTTGGAGGGAGCTGAAAGTCCGTATTGCCCAGCGACAGCCCCGAAAACCTGAAGCATCTGGAGAAGGTCTGTATGGAGGAGTGGGCCAAAATCCCTGCTGCAGTGTGTGCAAACCTGGTCAAGAACTACAGGAAACGTATGATCTCTGTAATTGCAAACAAAGGTTTCTGTACCAAATATTAAGTTCTGCTTTTCTGATATATCGAATACTTATGTCATGCAATAAATGCAAATTAATTACTTAAAAATCCTACAATGTGATTTTCTGGATTTTTGTTTTAGATTCCGTCTCTCACAGTTGAAGTGTACCTATGATAAAAATTACAGACCTCTACATGCTTTGTAAGTAGGAAAACCTGCAAAATCGGCAGTGTATCAAATACTTGTTCTCCCCACTGTGTGTGTATGTATATATATATATATATAAAACAAAAATAAACAGAAATACCTTATGTACAAAAGTAATGAAGCTGAGGGAATGAAGCTGAGGTGCATCCTGTTTCCATTGATCATCCTTGAGATGCTTCTACAACTTGATTATTTCTGCAGCATTGAAGGGCCCTGAGAACCCAGTGGCCTCAATCATTGTGTAACCTTTATTTAACTAGGAAAGTCATCATTTTAAATGGAATAAGTTTGGAACTCCACCAATTAGGCCAGACAGAAGCCACTCCTCAGTAAAAAGCACACGACAGCCTGCTTAGAGTTTGCCAAAATGCACCTAAAGATTCTCAGACCATGAGAAACAAGATTCTCTGGTCTGATGAAACCAAGATTGAACTCTTTGGCCTGAATGCCAAGCGTCACGTCTGGAGGAAACCTGGCACCATCCCTACGGTGAAGCATGGTGGTGGCAGCATCATGCTGTGGGGATGTTTTTCAGCGACATGGACTGGGAGACTAGTCAGAATCGAGGCAAAGATGAACAGAGCAAAGTACGGTGAGATCTTTGATGAAAACCTGCTCCAGAGCGCCCAGGACCTCAGACTGGGGCGAAGGTTCACCTTCCAACAGGACAACAACACTAAGCACACACCCAAGACAATGCAGGTGTGGCTTCGGGACAAGTCTCTGAATGTCCATGTGTGGCCCAGCCAGAGCCCAGACTTAAACCCGATCCAACATCTTTGGAGAGACCTGAAAACACTCCAACCTGACAGAGCTTGAGGTCTGCAGAGAAGACTGGGAGAAACTCCCCAAATACAGGTGTGCCAAGCTTGTAGAGTCATACCCAAGAAGACTCGAGGCTGTAATCGCTGCCAAAGGTGCTTCAACACAGTACTGAGTAAAGCGTCTGAATACCTACGTAAATGTGATATTTCTGATGTTTATTTTTGATAAATTAGAAAATGATAAGGGGAAAAAACTATTAAATACATTTTAGAATAAGGCTGTAACCTAACAAAAGGTGGAAAGCTAACAAAAGGGGTCTGAAAATTACCAAAGGCACTGGACATCTGTATTATACAGTATGTGGTACGTGATCATTGAGTTCTATAAAACACTGCAAAATGGAACCCATCTAATGTTTCTGATTGGAAATTAGAATCGACTGGCAATGAAGGATACGACTGGTGCTTCAGGAGCGTTCTTCTTTTTAACTTTCTTCTCTTTGTCTTGTCAGAGAATGATCTGGCGATTTCAAACAGCTTCTTTCTTGTTGCTAGGTGGGAGAGACAACAGTATCATCACAAAATAAATGACCAGAACAAAGGATTGTAAAAAGGGTTTGCCTAAGTATGCTGTTCTCTTGATTGAGTTAGTTAACAAGCCATTGCCAGAAAGACATGGGATGGTAATAATGTGTAGAGGTTGTCTTACATTTGCCCATGTGTTTGAGTTTGTCTCTAAACATGGCGTCATCTGACACAGCAGTACAAGCCTCCATCGACCCTGATGCACAGTGCTCTCCTGGAAACAAAGAAAGAAGTTGTAAAGGACAAACATATTATGCACACACACACACACACACACACACACACACACACACACACACACACACACACACACACACACACACACACACACACACAAAAACAACATGTGCTCACACATACTGTACGAACACAAGAACACACATGCAAAAATAATGAACCTGAGTAGTCAACCAACAATTTATTTATTTCAACCATTTTTGATTTGACCATGTAAAGTCTTAATTATTTACTATCTGGGAACTTTAAGACTTTAATGGAATCTAAACAAAACTTGTAGTTTAAAAAAAAATGTTTTTACTATTGAACAAAGATAAATTATATAAAGAATGATAGTAAAAATCTCTGGAGTACTTTAAATGAAATTCCTGGCAAAAAAAACTAACTCAGCACCAACCTTCATTGAAAAGGATGGCTTGTTCATAACAAAACCCTTGGATATTGCCAACCATTTTTGTTGACAAGATTTGCTAACTTAGGCATGACATGCAAACAACAAACGCTGAGCCTTCATATTCATGCATAACGGACCAAATAATGAAAGTCAAGCACTGTAGTTTTGAGTTCTGCAAAGTTGGTGTGGAAAAGGTGAAAAACTTGTTGCACTCTATAAATAAGGACAAGACCCCCGGTACCGACAACATAGATGGTAAATTGCTGAAGTTGATAAAGGAATACATGTTTGCACCTTTCTGCCACATCTTCAATTTAAGCCCAGAAGACAGTGTGTGCCCTCAGGCCTGAAGGAAGGCAAATGTAATTCCGTTGGCCAAGATTAGCAATCTCAAACTAAAAAGCATAGTTTTTTGGACAAATCACCCACTCAACCTTATCTAGGATCTATTATTGAATAATGTGGCGACTGAGCAAGTTGAGGAGACTAAACTGCTCGGTGTAACCCTAGACAGCAAGTTGTCATGGTCAAAACAATTAGACTCAATGGTTTCTAAAATGGGAAGAGGTCTGTCAATGTTTTGTCACACCTGAACTACTGCCCAGTTGTGTGGTCATGTGCGGCAAAGAAGGATATACAGTACCAGTCAAAAGTTTGGACACACCTACTCATTCAAGGGTTTTCCTTGTTTTGACTATTTTCTACACTGTAGAATAATAGTGAAGACATCATAACTATGAAATAACACATATGGAATGAAAAAAAAAGTGTTGTACAAGTCAAAATATACTGAATATAAGATCAGCGTCAACTCACCATCAGTTCGACCAAGAATATGTTTTTCGCGATGCGGATCCTGTGTTCTGCCTTACAACCAGTGTAACCGAGTGGATCACATGCAGCGACCAAAAAAAAAAACGACTCAGAAAAAGAGGGAAACGAAGCGGTCTTCTGGTCAGACTCCGGAGACGGGCACATCGTGCACCACTCCCTAGCATTCTTCTTGCCAATGTCCAGTCTCTTGACAACAAGGTTGATGAAATCCGAGCAAGGGTAGCATTCCAGAGGGACATCAGAGACTGTAACGTTCTTTGCTTCACGGAAACATGGCTAACTGGAGAGACGCAATCCGAGCGGTGCAGCCAACGGGTTTCTCCACGCATCGCGCTGACAGAAACAAACATCTTTCTGGTAAGAAGACGGGCGGGGGCGTATGTCTTATGGCCAACGTGACATGGTGTGATGAAAGAAACATACAGGAACTCAAATCCTTCTGTTCACCTGATTTAGAATTCCTCACAATCAAATGTAGACCGCATTATCTACCAAGAGAATTCTCTTCGATTATAATCACAGCCGTATATTATCCCCCCAAGCAGACACATCGATGGCTCTGAACGAACTTTATTTAACTCTCTGCAAACTGGAAACGATTTATCCGGAGGCTGCATTCATTGTAGCTGGGGATTTTAACAAGGCTAATCTGAAAACAAGACTCCCTAAATTTTATCAGCATATCGATTGCGCAACCAGGGGTGGAAAGACCCTGGATCATTGTTACTCTAACTTCCGCGACGCATATAAGGCCCTGCCCCGCCCCCTTTCGGAAAAGCTGACCACGACTCCATTTTGTTGATCCCTGCCTACAGACAGAAACTAAAACAAGAAGCTCCCACGCTGAGGTCTGTCCAACGCTGGTCCGACCAAGCTGACTCCACACTCCAAGACTGCTTCCATCACGTGGACTGGGAGATGTTTCGTATTGCGTCAGACAACAACATTGACGAATACGCTGATACGGTGTGCGAGTTCATTAGAACGTGCGTTGAAGATGTCGTTCCCATAGCAACGATTAAAACATTCCCTAACCAGAAACCGTGGATTGATGGCAGCATTCGTGTGAAACTGAAGGCACGAACCACTGCTTTTAATCAGGGCAAGGTGTCTGGTAACATGACTGAATACAAACAGTGCAGCTATTCCCTCCGCAAGGCTATCAAACAAGCTAAGCGCCAGTACAGAGACAAAGTAGAATCTCAATTCAACAGCTCAGACACAAGAGGTATGTGGCAGGGTCTACAGTCAATCACGGACTACAGGAAGAAACCCAGCCCAGTCACGGACCAGGATGTCTTGCTCCCAGGCAGACTAAATAACTTTTTGCCCGCTTTGAGGACAATACAGTGCCACTGACACGGCCTGCAACGGAAACATGCGGTCTCTCCTTCACTGCAGCCGAAGTGAGTAAGACATTTAAACGTGTTAACCCTCGCAAGGCTGCAGGCCCAGACGGCATCCCCAGCCGCGCCCTCAGAGCATGCGAAGACCAGCTGGCCGGTGTGTTTACGGACATATTCAATCAATCCCTATACCAGTCTGCTGTTCCCACATGCTTCAAGAGGGCCACCATTGTTCCTGTTCCCAAGAAAGCTAAGGTAACTGAGCTAAACGACTACCGCCCGTAGCACTCACATCCGTCATCATGAAGTGCTTTGAGAGACTAGTCAAGGACCATATCACCTCCACCCTACCTGACACCCTTGACCCACTCCAATTTGCTTACCGCCCAAATAGGTCCACAGACGATGCAATCTCAACCACACTGCACACTGCCCTAACCCATCTGGACAAGAGGAATACCTATGTGAGAATGCTGTTCATCGACTACAGCTCGGCATTCAACACCATAGTACCCTCCAAGCTCGTCATCAAGCTCGAGACCCTGGGTCTCGACCCCGCCCTGTGCAACTGGGTACTGGACTTCCTGACGGGCCGCCCCCAGGTGGTGAGGGTAGGCAACAACATCTCCTCCCCGCTGATCCTCAACACTGGGGCCCCACAAGGGTGCGTTCTGAGCCCTCTCCTGTACTCCCTGTTCACCCACGACTGCGTGGCCATGCACGCCTCCAACTCAATCATCAAGTTTGCAGACGACACAACAGTGGTAGGCTTGATTACCAACAACGACGAGACGGCCTACAGGGAGGAGGTGAGGGCCCTCGGAGTGTGGTGTCAGGAAAATAACCTCACACTCAACGTCAACAAAACTAAGGAGATGATTGTGGACTTCAGGAAACAGCAGAGGGAACACCCCCATCCACATCGATGGAACAGTAGTGGAGAGGGTAGCAAGTTTTAAGTTCCTCGGCATACACATCACAGACAAACTGAATTGGTCCACTCACACAGACAGCATCGTGAGGAAGGCGCAGCAGCGCCTCTTCAACCTCAGGAGGCTGAAGAAATTCGGCTTGTCACCAAAAGCACTCACAAACTTCTACAGATGCACAATCGAGAGCATCCTGGCGGGCTGTATCACCGCCTGGTATGGCAACTGCACCGCCCTCAACCGTAAGGCTCTCCAGAGGGTAGTGAGGTCTGCGCAACGCATCACCGGGGGCAAACTACCTGCCCTCCAGGACACCTACACCACCCGATGCTACAGGAAGGCCATAAAGATCATCAAGGACATCAACCACCCGAGCCACTGCCTGTTCACCCCGCTGTCATCCAGAAGGCGAGGTCAGTACAGGTGCATCAAAGCTGGGACCGAGAGACTGAAAAACAGCTTCTATCTCAAGGCCATCAGACTGTTAAACAGCCACCACTAACATTGAGTGGCTACTGCCAACACACTGTCAATGACACTGACTCTACTCCAGCCACTTTAATCATGGGAATTGATGGGAAATGATGTAAATATACCACTAGCCACTTTAAACAATGCTACCTTATATAATGTTACTTACCCTACATTGTTCATCTCATATGCATACGTTGATACTGTACTCTATATCATCGACTGCATCCTTATGTAATACATGTATCACTAGCCACTTTAACTATGCCACTTGGCTTACATACTTATCTCATATGTATATACTGTACTCGATATCATCTACTGTATCTTGCCTATGCTGCTCTGTACCATCACTCATTCATATATCCTTATGTACATATTCTTTATCCCCTTACACTGTGTATAAGACAGTAGTTTTTTTTGGAATTGTTAGTTAGATTACTTGCTCGTTATTACTGCATTGTCGGAACTAGAAGCACAAGCATTTCGCTACACTCGCATTAACATCTGCTAACCATGTGTATGTGACAAATAAAATTTGATTTGATTTGATTTGTTATATTTGTAATTATTCAAAGTAGCCACACTTTGCCTTGGCATTCTCTCAACCAGCTTCATGAGGTAGTCACCTGGAATGCATTTCAATTAACAGGTGTGCCTTGTTAAAGTTAATTTGTGGAATTTCCTTCTTAATGTGTTTGAGCCAATCAGTTGTGTTGTGACAAAGTAGGGGTGGTATACAGAAGATAGCCCTATTTGGTAAAAGACCAAGTCGATATTATGGCAATAACAGCTCAAATAAGCAAAGAGAAACGACAGTCCATCATTACTTTAAGACATGAAGATCAGTCAATGCGGAAATCTTCAAGAACTTTGAAAGTTTCTTCAAGTGCAGTTGCAAAAACCATCAAGCGCTATGACGAAACTGGCTCTCTTGAGGACCACCACAGGAAAGGAAGACCTAGAATTACTTCTGCTGCAGAGGATAAGTTCATTAGAGTTACCAGCCTCAGAAATTGCAGTCCAAATAAATGCTTCAGAGTTCAAGTAACAGAAACATCTCAACTAGAGGTCGACCGAATATGTTTTTTCAACGCCAATACTGATACCGATTATTGGAGGACCAAAAAAAGCCGATACCGATTAGTCGGACGATTTTTATTTATTTATTTGTAATAATGACAATTACAACAATATTGAATGAACACTTATTTTAACTTAATATAATACATCAATAAAATCAATTTAGCCCCAAATAAATAATGAAATATGTTCAATTTGGTTTAAATAATGCAAAAACAAAGCAAGTTAAAGTGCAATATGTGCCATGTAAGAAAGCTAACGTTTAAGTTCCTTGCTCAGAACATGAGAACATATGAAAGCTGGTGGTTCCTTTTAACATGAGTCTTCAATATTCCCAGGTAAGATGTTTTAGGTTGTAGTTATTATAGGAATTATAGAACTATTTCTCTCTATAAGATTTGTATTTCATATACCTTTGACTATTGGATGTTCTTATAGGCACTTTAGTATTGCCAGTGTAACAGTATAGCTTCCATCCCTCTCCTCGCCCCTACCTGGGCTCGAACCAGGAACACATCGACAACAGCCACCCTCGAAGCAGCATTACCCATGCAGAGCAAGGGGAACAACTACTTTAAGTCTCAGAGCGAGTGACTTTTGAAACGCTATTAGCGCGCACCCTGCTAACTAGCTAGCCATTTCACATCAGTTACACCAGCCTAATCTCGGGAGTTGATAGGCTTGAAGTCATAAACAGCGCAATGCTTGAAGCACTGCGAAGAGATGCTGGCAAAACGCACGAAAGTGCTGTTTGAATGAACGCTTATGAGCCTGCTGCTACCCACCATCGCTCAGTCAGACTGCTCAATCAAATCACAGACTTAATTATGACATAATAACACACAGAAATAATAATACACACAGAAATAATATGGTCGAATCCGGAAACTATCACTTCGAATCAGTGAAATCAGTGAAATACGGAACCGTTCAGTATTTTATCTAACGGGTGGCATCCCTAAGTCTAAATATTGCTGTTACATTGCACAATCTTCAATGTTATGTCATAATTACGTAAAATTCTGGCAAATTAGTTCGCAATGAGCCAGGCGGCCCAAACTGTTGCATATACCCTGACTCTGCGTGCAATGAACGCAAGAGAAGTGACACAATTTCACCTGGTTAATATTGCCTGCTAACCTTTCTTTTAGCTAAATATGCAGGTTTCAAAATATATACTTATGTGTATTGATTTGAAGAAAGGCATTAATGTTTATGGTTAGGTACACGTTGGAGCAACGACAGTCCTTTTTCGCGAATGCGCACCGCATCGATTATATGCAACGCAGGACACGCTAGATAAACTAGTAATATCATCAACCATGTGTAGTTATAACTAGTGATTATGATTGATTGATTCTTTTTTATAAGATAAGTTTAATGCCAGCTAGCAACTTACCTTGGCTTCTTACTGCATTCGCGTAACAGGCAGGCTTCTCGTGAGGCAGGTGGTTAGAGTGTTGGACTAGTTAACTGTAAGGTTGCAAGACTGAATCCCCGAGCTGACAAGGTGAAAATCTGTCGTTCTGCCCCCGAACAAGGCAGTTAACCCACCGTTCATAGGTCGTCATTGAGAATAAGAATGTGTTCTTAATTGACTTGCCTCATTAAATACATTTGTAAAAAAATTATAACAATAAATCGGCAAAAATCGGCGTCCAAAAATACAAATTTCCGATTGTTATGAAAAACTTGAAATCGGCCCTAATTAATCGGCCATTCCGATTAATCGGTCGACAACTAATCTCAACATCAACTGTTCAGAGGAGACTGCGTGAATCAGGCCTTCATGGTCAAATTGCTGCAAAGTAAACACTACTAAAGGACACCAATAAGAAGAAGAGACTTGCTTGGCCCAAGAAACACGAACAATGGAGATTAGACCGGTAGAAATCTGTCCTTTGGTCCGATGAGTCCAAATTTGAGATTTTTGATTCCAACCACCGTGTCTTTGGGAGACGCAGAGTAGGTGAATGGATGATCAGGTGTGGTTCCCACCGTGAAGCATGGAGGAGGTGTGGGGGTGCTTTGCTGGTGACACTGTTGGTGATTTATTTAGAATTCAAGGCACACTTAACCAGCATGGCTACCACAGGATTCTGCAGCGATACGCCATCCCATCTGGTTTGTGCTTAGTGGAACTGTCATTTGTTTTTCAACAGGCCAATGACCCAACACACCTCCAGGCTGTGTAAGAGCTATTTGACCAAGAAGGAGGGTGGTGGAGTGCTGCATCAGATGACCTGGGCTCCACAATCATCCGACCTCAACCCAAATAAAAAACAGATAAAAGAAAACCTTACGGAACGACGGGGACTGTGAAAAGACAGACATTTAAAAAAATCTATTTTGTATTATTATGTAATGTTATGTAAATCACTGTTTCCTGGCAGTGGCTAATTGGGGATCCTAATAAAATACTAAATTAATCACTCCAGAGAAAGCTATTTATTGTGTCAACAACTACTTGGAGAAGATTTCACCAAACCTAGTCTTAGCAAGTGATAAAGATAGGTGGTTAGATGTGGGATGTGATAAAGTGAAGTTATCAAAACAAACCAAGTCATTGAAATGTGTAGGCCTATTGTGTGTTTCAATAAGAATGAGCACCCACACACACATTTACTGGTGAAGCTTATGAATGATATCTACCTGCTATGGAATTCTCCATGTGAGTGGATGAATGATTGGACTTGGATTTCTTTGATTCATACTTCAAGCGATCTAAAACAGAGAAAGCTGGATGTTATGATGCAATACGGGACACTAAGAAACATTTATGAAGTGGGACATGGTTCCCAAATGTATACTATTGTAGGATGAAGCATCATAAGATACAAAAGGGACTTTGCAACTAGCATATCATGAAAGAAAGAGGAGCATTTTCAACAGTGGCTGACTTGCTCCGGAGAAAGCATAAACTTGACTACTGTACTAGCCTACTATGTCCTGAACTTGTATTGAGTGTGTTAAAGTATATCATGCAGGTGACCATGTATGCATATATCTGTAGGTGACACACACACACACGCAAGCACACCTCTCTCTAGGGCGACGAGGAACTCGCGGTTGCGCTGCAGCTCCCTCATGAACTCCTCGTTCTGGAGGAACAGGGCGATGCGCTCATCATCCAGGTACTGTTTCAGTTTACGCTCTTGCTCCGTGCCTGCCCCCTCCACGCCCTCGGCACCGCCTGGCCCTCCAGGGGCCCCTAGGGCTCCACCAGCCCCTGGCCTGGAGATACCTCCCTGGGCCGTCTGCTGGGCGATGGAGGACAGAGAGGAGGAAGAAGGCTGGGACAGACTGCTCTGTGAGCCCTAGAGGAGGAGAGATGGAGAAAGAGAGGTTTAACAGGTTACTATTGATTTCTGTAAGCAGGATGTCACTCTGCTGTTAATGATGATGTCATTATGGGGCGGCAGGTAGCCTAGTGGTTAGAGCGTTGGACTAGTAACCGGAAGGTTGCAAGATCGAATTCCCGAGCTGACAAGGTAAAAATCTGTTGTTCTGCCCCTGAACAAGGCAGTTTCTAGGCCGTCATTGAAAATAAGAGTTTGTTCTTAACTGACTTGCCTTGTTAAATAAAGGTAAAATAAAAATAAATAGGGGCCTCCCGAGTGGCGCAGAGCTCTAAGGCTGAGCCACTCTGGGTTCGAGTCCAGGCTCTGTCGCAGCCGGCCACAACCGGGAGACCCATGGGGCAGAGCACAATTGGCCCAGCGTCGTCCGGGTTAGGGGAGGGTTTGGCCTTGTCCCATTGCGCAACAGCAACTCCTGTGGTGGGCCGGGCGCAGTGCATGCTGACACGGTCACCAGGTCTACGGTGTTTCCTCCGACACATTGGTGCAGCTGGCTTCAGGGTTAAGTGGGCATTGTGTCAAGAAGCAGTGCGGCTTGGTTGGGTTGGGTTTTGGAGGACGCACGGCTCTCGACCTTCGCCTCTCCCGAGTCTGTACCGGGAGTTGCAGCAATGAGACAAGACTAACTACTAATTGGATACCATGAAGTTGGGGAGAAAAATAGGTAAAAAAATGTAAAATGTCATAGTGCTAATGTTTTTTTGTGTGTGGTTTTTTCTTCACATCTACTGTGTACCTGTATACTGTCCAGTTGCTGTGGCAGGATCCGCAGAAAATCATCTGGAAGGTTGCCAAGCAATGGCGGATTCCAGTTCCTGAAGCTGCGGACCTGCCGGTGACCTGGAGGTGGCTGAGCCTCGAACCTAGGTCAGACAAGAGTCAAAAAAAGGTTACGGTCAGACTAGATATTCATATGCCATGTCATACTATAATTAAACTAAATGCACACGTCATACATTGCGTACTGATGCTGTGAAAAGTAAGCAATGCATGAAAACACAAATAATAATGAATGTCTGTTTGTCTTTACAATAAATTCATCTTTGAGCAGCAGTCACCACATTTAACACATTTAACATTTTACTTTGTACAGTCCAAGAAATCAATAACTGACTTCTAAATAATACCACTTTATTATACTGTATTTTATACCATCTATTGCACCTTGCCTATGCCGCTCGGCCATCGCTCATCCATATACTTATATGTACATATTCTCATTCACCCCTTTAGATGTGTGTGTATTAGGTTGTTGTTGAGGAATTGTTGGATTACTTGTTAGATATTACTGCACTGTCAGAACTAGAAGCACAAGCATTTCGCTACACTCGCATTAACATCTGCATGTGACAAATAAAATTTGATAACTGAATCTCTTAGCTGGTGGTGTGAGGCAGAAGAAATGGGGACATGATCTTGGACTTGAAGAAAATTCAAATACATGGAGGTTTGTTAATAACTGGTCGCGAGAGAGAGAGACACACACACACACACACACACACACACACACACACACACACACACACACACACACACACACACACACACACACACACACACACACACACACACACACACACACACACACACACACACACACACACACACACACACACACACACACACACACACACACACACACACACACACACACACACACACACACACACACACACACGGCAGGGTAGCCTAGTGGTTAGAGAGTTGGACTAGTAACCGGAAGGTTGCAAGTTCAAACCTCTGAGCTGACAAGGTACAAATCTGTCGTTCGGCCCCACTGTTAACCCACTGTTCCTAGGCCGTCATTGAAAATAAGAATTTGTTCTTAACTGACTTGCCTAGTTAAATAAAGGTAAAATAAAATAAAACACACCTTAAAACGGCCACCAGGTGGAGCATTGACTAACAATAAGAGCATGTGGTCAACTGTGACATCAACAGACCTCTGCTCCTAATTCAGAGCATGTAAATCCCAGAGCCTCATAGGACCACTTCCTCTGGGCTTTAAAAACAGTACAGGCTAGGGGATTGCATGTGAACAAAATGTCCTGTTGGGTTTTTTAAAACACGTATCCTTCCTTCCTCCCTTTCATAAACTAATCAGTATTCATGTTTGAGATGCACATATTCTATACAGGATTAAAAGATTACCACTCCGGGCAATTCTTAGATCTGTTGAACTGTATAGTATAGTACAGAGAAGGCTAGTGGGAGGCTGGTATATAGAAGGACAGGCTCATTGTATTGGCTGGAATGGAATAAATGGAATGGTACCAAACACATCAAACACATGGAAACAATGTGCTTGACACAATTCTTTCCATTCCAGTCATTACAATGAGCTTGTATGAGCTTGTCCTATAGCACTTTCCCTCCAGCCTCCTCTGATAGTATGACAATTTACCTTGGTGGAGGAGTGGGCGGGGCCTCTGGGTACTTCCTGTCATAGATGTGCATGTCATAAGTGGGCGGTGAGTAGACAGGAGGCGGTTCCTCGTCAGAACTGTCCGGTTCTAATGTCCTCTCCAGAACCTGGCCCGGGGAATGGAGGAGAGCAAGAGAAAGATAGAGCATGTCCCTGATCAATAACATCCATACACATTTATCCATTTAAAATCACTCATGTCAGTAAGATAAATAGTTTCAGTTTTAAGAAAGAAGCTGGTTAGGTTAGTGTCTGATACAGTAACTTCAGCACACAAACAGCATTACTTTTAGGCATTAGTGCTGCCTTTACTATTTATATTCTAGTGAGATGAGATGGGTTGCAGTTCCTTTCTTTTCTGTGTGTGGTAGTGGTACATAATGTATTATTTATTATTGATTAATACCTAGACTACAACAATAACAGGAGGGGAGGGAGGCCAGCAGTGGGCCCATTTTTCCTTGAGCAGATGGTCAGAACATAGCTATAAATAATTTGTAGACTGCAAATTAACCGCAAGAATCCCAAACAGATATTGTATTTTACAAAAACATAATAATTTCAAACCTTTATTACAGTTGGGATATGATCACATATGCCTTTCTATATATTCGTGGGAATACTTGTGAACATATTTCCTAAATAAAGAAAATATTTGCGCTAAACTTCAGTGATATACCGTATACTGGGGCATTTAGACATACAGTTGGTATGATTTTCAATACCGTAAATCATACCGTCAGCACGTGCTACACCACTGCTTATAACTAACTATAAGTTAACTATCATAGATGTGCCAAATAAATTAATAAATACCGTATACTTCAGTATGTTCCAGAAAGGATAAGTTATGGTACAGACAGTATGGTATTTCAGTTAAGAACACATTCTTATTTTCAATGACGGCCTAGGAACAGTGGGTTAACATTCTTATTTAACTTAACCTCGTTAACTGCCTTGTTCAGGGGCAGAATGACAGATTTTTTACCTTGTCAGCTCAGGGATTCAATCTTGCAACCTTACAGTTAACTAGTCTAATGCTCTAACCACCTGCCTCTCATTGCACCCCACGGGGAGCCTGCCTGTTACGCGAATGCAGAAAGAAGGTAAGTTGCTAGCTAGCATTAAACTTATCTTATAAAAACAATCAATCAATCCTAATCACTAGTTAACTACACATGGTTGATGATATTACTAGTTTATCTAGCGTGTCCTGCATATAATCGATGCTATTTCGCGAAAAAAGACTGTCGTTGCTCCAACGTGTACCATATTTTTAAACCTGCATATTTAGTTAATATTGCCTGCTAACATGAATTTATTTTAACTAGGTAAATTGTGTCACCTCTCTTGCAACAGAGTCAGGGTATATGCAGCAGGTTTGGGCCGCCTGGCTCGTTGCGAACAGCGTGAAGACTATTTCTTCCTAACGGGGGATGATTTAACAAAAGCGCATTTGCGAAAAAAGTCGTTGCACGACTGTACCTAACCATAAACATCAATGCCTTACTTAAAATCAATACATATAAGTATATATTTTTAAACCTGCATATTTAGCTAAAAGAAATCCAGGTTAGCAGACAATATTAACCAGGTGAAATTGTGTCACTTCTCTTGAGTTCATTGCACGCAGAGTCAGGGTATATGCAACAGTTTGAGCCGCCTGGCGAACTAATTTGCCAGAATTTTACGTAATTATGACATAACATTGAAGGTTGTACAATGTAACAGCAATATTTAGACTTATGGATGCCAGCCGTTAAGATAAAATACGGAACGGTTCCGTATTTCACTGAAATAATAAACATTTTGTTTTCGAAATGACAGTTTCCGGAATCGACCATATTAATGACCAAAGGCTCATATTTCTGTTTGTTATTGTTATAATTAAGTCTATGTTTTGATATTTGATAGAGCAGGCTCGTAAGCATTCATTCAAACAGCACTTTAGTGCGTTTTGCCAGCAGCTCTTTGCTATGCTTCAAGCATTGCGCTGTTTATGACTTCAAGCCTATCAACTCCTGAGATTAGGCTGGTGTAACTGATGTGAAATGGCTAGCTAGTTAGCAGGGTGCGCGCTATTAGCGTTTCAAACGTCACTCGCTCTGAGACTTGGAGTAGTTGTTCCCCTTGCTCTGCAAGGGCCGCGGCTTTTGAGGAGTGATGGGTAACGATGCTTCGAGGGTGGCTGTTGTCGATGTGTCCCTGGTTCGAGCCCAGGTAGGGACGAGGAGAGGGACGGAAGCTATACTGTTTCACTGGCAATACTAAAGTGCCTATATGAACATCCAATAGTCAAAGGTATATGAAATACAAATGGTATAGAGAGAAATAGTCCTATAAAAACTATATAACCTAAAACCTTTTAACTTGGAATATTGAAGTCTCATGTTAAAAGGAACCACCAGCTTTCATATGTTCTCATGTTCTGAGCAAGGAACTTAAACGTTAGCTTTTTTACATGGCACATATTGCACTTTTACATTCTTCTCCAACACTTTGTTAATGCATTATTTAAACCAAATTGAACATGTTTCATTATTTATTTGAGGCTAAATGGATTATTATTGATGTATTATATTAAGTTAAAATAAGTGTTAATTCAGTATTGTTGTAATTGTCATTACTATGGTATGGTTAAGACAGTATGCTACAGAAATGGTAGGACAGTATGATACAGTATGGTATAGAAATAATATGACAGTATGGTACAGTGTGGTATGACAGTATGGTATGGTACAGATAGTATGGTACAGTACAGAAAGCGTATGACAGTATGGTATGGTACAGAAAGGGTATGACAGTATGGTACGGCACAGAACGGGTATGACAGTATGGTACAGCACAGAAAGGGTATGACAGTATGGTACAGAAAGGGTATGACAGTATGGTATGTTATGGTACAGAAAGGGTATGACAGTATGGTACAAACATGGTATGACAGTATGGTATGGTACAGACAGTATGGCACAGAAAGGGTATGACAGTATGATATGGTATAGACAGTATGGTATGGTACATAAATGGTATGACAGTATGGTACAGAAAGGGTATGATGGTATGGTACCGACAGTATGGTACAGTATGGTGTGGTACAGAAAGGGTATGACAGTATGGTGTGGTACAGAAAGGTACAGGAAGGATATGGCAGTATGGTATAGACAGTATGGTATGGTACAGACAGTATGGTACATAAAGGGTATGACAGTATGTTACAGTACAGAAAGGGTATGACAGTATGGTACAGACAGTATGGTACAGAAGGGTATGACAGTATGGTATGGTACAAACAGGGTATGACAGTATGGTATGGTTAAGACACTATGGTACATAAAGGGTATGACAGTATGGTAGAGACAGTACGGTACATACATGGTATGACAGTAAGGTATGACAGTATGGTACAGTACAGACAGTATGGTACAGAAAGGTATGACAGTATGGTACAGTACAGACAGTATGGTACAGTATGGTATGGTACAGAAAGGGTATGACATTATGGTATGCTACAGACAGTATGGTACAGACAGGGTATGACAGTATGGTGCAGTATGGTATGGTACAGACAGTATGGTACGGTACAGACAGTATGGTACAGAGAGGGTATGACAGTATGGTGCAGTATGGTATGGTACAGAAAGGGTATGACAGTATGGTATGCTACAGACAGTATGGTACAGACAGGGTATGACAGTATGGTGCAGTATGGTATGGTACAGACAGTATGGTACAGAAAGTGTATGACAGTATGGTATGGTACAGAAAGGGTATGACAGTATGGTGCAGTATGGTATGGTACAGACAGTATGGTACAGAAAGGGTATGACGGTATGGTACAGTATGGTATGGTACAGAAAGGGTATGACATTATGGTACAAAAAGGGTATGACAGTATGAAAATGTGGATCCCGTCCAACCTTACTCTTTTCCTGGTGATTTGACAGTATTTTACATCCAACATGATAACAATGCAGTGCATAGCATCCGTCTTACGTGCTCCTGGACAATTCTGCTATTTCATGTGTTTTTTAAGCTGATCTTAACTTTTTTTGTACATAAGGTCTCTACCATCAATTCCTATGAAAGAAAACTTTGGAACATCAGAACAGCAATCACTAACCTCAATTTGGACAAACATTTCTATGTTCTGCTTACTCCGGACCAGACCCTAATCCCCGGGACTCGAAAGGAAGCTGTGGCGAAAGAGAGGCAGGCAGGCCAGAACCCTGACGTGACTAGGTCGGCGAGCAAATAGACAACTACTGCTCTCTATTCAACTGGCAAACGTGCAACACTGGAGAACAAACTGGGTGAGATCCGTTCGAGTCTATCCTATCAACAGGACCTGAAAAACTGTAAAATCCTACATTTCCGAGAGTTGTGGCTGAATGAGGACATGAATACACATCTTTCTGGCTTTTCTATGCATCATCAAGACAGGACTGCAAACTCGGGTAAGACGAAGGGATGATGAGTGTGTCGCTTTGTTAACAACAGCTGGTGGGTGAGCTCTAATGTTAAGGAAGTCTCAAGGTTTGCTTGGCTAAGTTAGAATACCTGCTAAACTGCAGACCATACTATTTACCAAAAGTGTTCTCATCCATATTTTTCGTAGCTGTCTATTTACCACCACAAACCAATGCTGGCATAAAGACCTCACTCACAACGATCTGCTTAGGGCCATAAGCAAACAAGAAAATGCACATTCAGAGGCAGCATTTCTCATAGCCAGTGATTTTACTGCAGGGAAACTTAAATCCGTTTAACAATTTTTACCAGCATGTCACCTGTGCAACTAGAGGTAACAAAACTCTAGATCATCTTTATTCCACAAACAGAAATGCATACAAGGCCCTTCTTTGCCTTCCCTTTGGCAAATTAGACCATAACACTATCCTTCTGCTTCCTAGCAAAAACTCAAACAGGAAGTGCCAGTGACTCATTCAATATGGAAGTGGTCCGATGAAGCAGATTCTATGCTACAGGACTGTTTTGCTAGCACAGATTGGAATATGTTCCGGGATTCATCAGATAACATTGATGAGTTTACCACATCAGTCACCGACTTCATTAATAAGTGCATTGACGACCTTGTCCCCACAGTGGCCGTACGTACACACCCCAACTAGAAGCTATGGATTACAGTCAACATCCGCACTGAGTTAAAGGCTAGAGCTGTCGCTTTCAAGGAGCGTGACACTAACCTGGACATATAAGAAATCGCGCTACGACCTCCGACAAGTATTCAAAACAGGCAAAGCATCAATACAGGACTTAGATCGAATCTTACTATGCTGGCTCTGATGCGCGACTGATGTGTCAGGGCGTGCAAACTATCTTAGATTACACAGGAAAACCCAGCCACGAGCTTCCCAGCGACATGCCTAACAGACAAGGTAAATGTCTTTTACGCTCGCTTCGAGGCAAGCAACATTGAGCCATGCATAAGAACACCAGCTGTTCTGGACGACTGTGTGATCTCGCTCTCTGTAGCCGATGTGAGGAAGACCTTTAAACAGGATGCATACTCGGAGCATGTGCTGACCAGCTGGCAAGGATCTTCACTATGGCGTCTCAAGATGGACAAACAGTACTATTGCCATTTTTATTTTTTAAGTGAAGAGAGTCAGTGACCCTGCACTGACTGACCTCTGGTGGGATGCTGTCATCGGAGTCAGAGCTGTCATCTGATCCCTCTCCGTCGATACTCATCTGGAGGAGCTGGTCGATGGTGGCGTCCACCGCCCCGTTGTTGGAACGCAGGACGCACTCGATGACCTCGTAATCCATGGTGGGGAACATGATCTTGAAGTCCTCCATGGCCTGGTTGAACTCCAGGCGCCGGACTTGTCGGTTAGGCCGGCTGTTGTTGAGATCTCCTGGGGTGGAACCACCACTGCCTCCCCCTCCTCCTCCACCTCCCCTGGAGCCTCCATTACTGCTGCTGCGCCTGAACAGGCTGGTCATCTTGCTGCCCTGACTGGTGCTACCACCTAGGGGTTAGGAGGGCACCTAGACACTCACCTCGCACCCTTAATCCTCTACCTTTCTTGCCTTTCTTTCTTTCTCTCCCTTTATCACTACGCTCCCGTCTGATTGTGTTTCTCCTGACTCACAGTCTCATCATACCACCACATGGATGGCAGTCCTCTGAATATAGCGGAAGAATCAAATGCTCTTTCTTTTTCTCTTCCTCAGCTTGTTATTCAGCTACATCCAGCACGGCTGGCTGTAGAGAAGGGGGTCTTTGGTTTGTGTCCACTCCTCAGTCCCGTCACCAGTTTCAGGTCCGGGAGCGCCAAATTGGGGGACCTGCATCTCTGGTCTAAAACAGTCGGCACCTAAGAGGGAGATAAGGAGGGGGGGTGAACGGGTTAGCAAAGCTACCATGTTAATGTAATACGCACAGTTAATTTCTCCTTTAATTAACAGGCACCTAGGCTCTACACAGAAGCAGTCACCTAGGCTCTACTGAGAAGAAATCACCTAGGCTCTACTGAGAAGAAATCACCTAGGCTCCAATCCCAATAAAGCACCTAGGCTCAATACAACTACGGGCTAAAAGGCTACAGCCCCAGAGCCATTGAAATAGAATAGGGAAAACTGACATGGTTCCACAAGATTTGACATGGCCTTGTCCAAGAGGGTGTCTCATGGGGAAAGATGGACTGCGTCCCCACTCCGCCTTTCTGCTCAACCTTGCCAGGCATTACCATGGCAACCCAGACAACGTCTACAGACTAAACAGTTGGCATTTGAATGAAAAGGTGAAACTTTACATGGCCAGCACTGTAGGAGAATATCATATTTTGAATCACGTTATACGCCTATAATCCGACTCACCAACAAGGCTAGGATATACAGTTGCAGTCTCACTTTCCAGTTTCTAAAACAAAGCCTGTTTCTTTCTCCCAGGGCCAAATAAGAGCCATAGAGGAACAAACGTTCTGCCAACTAGGACTGAAGGAGGAACCCAAACATTGGCCTACACACAGCCAGTCCAGAGAAAGTATGAGACCAACTAGACCACTGACTGACTGACTGAGATGCTCTACTGGAACGGTTGGGTATGGACATGGAGGGAGTGACAGCTGCAGCAGAAAATCAACCAGAACCAGTCAGCCACCACAAACCAGGACAAGCACTCAAGAGCAGTAAAACAAAAACATGCAGCAAGAGCAAAGAAAGGTACCATTGGTCAATGAGGATTATCCACATGAAGATCTGTGATGCATTTAGCATGGGCTTGCTTAGCTGTCCCTTTTTTTCTCTCTGACACAATTGAAGGACCTTGCAAGAATTAAGCCTGATAGAGACAAAGAGGGTCAATGTGTCTGGATGACCTTGGACTACTCAACTGATGGACTGGTTTTTCATAACCAGCAAACAATACATGGATATAAGTGAATGGATTTTTACTGGGGATTCACTTGACATTGACACAAACAGATATTCCTTTCATGGCATTCAAACCACTGTGAAATTATTTTCATTTAACCATTAATCCACCACTAAAGCGAAGGCGGACAGTTTTTCAAAAACCACAGAAATGTGTCAGATGAATATCAAGGGAAACTCCAAACAGTCCGTTTCAAAATGTTTTGAGCTTAGACCCATTCTAAACCAATGGCTTGAAAATGAAGTATCATGTAACATACTAGTCTGTGACCTATTTACCTTCCGACTGGACATCTACCAGCTCTCTGGATGTTGAGCATTGGCTGACATACACTCCAAGGTCTGTCATGCACTCCATGGTCTGTCATGCTTGATGGAGCTTACAAAAATGCCCCATTCCACAACTGTTAGCCTGGTATAAGCCTACATTCAGTTGCAGACCTTCCGTCAGATTCTCAGAGGCTAGGCAGGGATTTCAAATTCATTTTTCCCCGGGGGCTGCCTTCGACCTTCAACGAGGTCTGTAGGGCCGCACTGAAAACTGGTTATATTTTCTTGCCATCAACATCAGCAAAAAATTTGCAAACAAATTGTCCTCTATCATTTTTGCTCCCTAACTGTCAAGCTTTCATTTAGGTAATTATTAGCAAGCTGGACACATGTTTAAAACCCTTTGGCTAAGGGTAATGTCAAATTCTGAACCTTTGAGGTGTTATGGGAACTCACACCTAGGCTACACGTTAACATGGGTTCTCAGTAACCAAACATCTGGTTGTTGCCTGGAGTCGAACTTGATACATACACTCCATGGCCAAAAGTATGTGGGCACCCCTTCAAATTAGTGGATTCAGCTAGTTCAGCCACACCTGTTGCTGACAGGGTATAAAGTTGAGCACACAGCCACGCAATCTCCATAGACAACCATTGACAGTAGAATGGCCCATACTGAAGAGCTCAGTGACTTTCAATGTGGAACTGTCATAGATGCCACCTATCCAACAAGTCAGGTCATAACATTTCTGCCCTGCTAGAGCTGCCCTGGTCAACTTTAAGCTCACAGAACGGGACCACCGAGTGCTGAAGCATGTAGCCCGTAAAAATTGTCTGTCCTCGGTTCAGCTCATAAAAATCGCCTGTCCTCGGTTGCAACACTCAAAACCAAGTTCCAAACTGACTCTGGAAGCAAAGTCAGCACAAGAACTGTTCGTCTAGAGTTTCATGAAATGGCTTTCCATGGCCAAGCAGCCGTACACAAGACTAAGATCACTATGCGCAATGTCAAGCATTGGCTGGAGTGGTGTAAAGCTCACAGCCATTGGACTCTGGGGCAGTGGAAACACATTCTCTGGAGTGATGAATCACGCTTCACCATCTGGCATTCCAACGGCCGAATGTGGGTTTGGCGGATGCCAGGAGAACACTACCTGCCCCAATGCATAGTGCCGACTGTAAAGTTTGGTGGAGAAGGAATAATGGTCTGGGGCTGTTTTTCATGGTTCGGGCTAGGCCCCTTTGTTCTAGTGAAGGGAAATCTTAACTCTACAGCTTACAATGACATTTTAGACGATTCTGTGCTCCCAACTTTGTGGCAACAGTTTGGGGAAGGCCCTTTCCTGTTTCAGTATGACAATGCCCCAGTGCACAAAGCGAGATCCATACAGAAATGGTTTGTTGAGATCGGTGTGGAAGAACTTGACTAGGCTGCACAGAGCCCTAACGTCCCATAGAACACCTTTGGGATGAATTGGAATGCCAACCGCGAGCCAGGACTAATCGCCCAACATCAGTGCCCGTCCTCACTAATACGCTTGTGGCTGAATGGAAGCAAGTCGCCGCAGCAATGATCCAACATCTAGTGGAAAGCATTCCCAGGAGAGGTGGTGGTTGTTATAGAAGCAAAGGGGGGACTAACTCCATATTAATGCCTGTGATTTTGGAATGAGATGTTCAACGAGCAGCCATGTAGTGTATTTACATTGCTAGTTATAAAAGTTTATGCTACGTAGAGTAAACACTAGAATAGGAAACAAGATCCTTTACCTTCAGGTTACCTCTCCACAGCTGAAACAGAGAGCAGAGTTGCAGTGACAGTTTAGTTCACAGAATCCCTGACAAGTTCCAGAATCCCTGACTAGGACTATAGCTAGGAGTCATCTCTGGGTCCAAGTACCTGGATTTTCCTCATCCTGGTTTCCATTACAAGAAAGAGGCCAAGGGGGAAGAGGAAAAAAAACAGAATTCCAAAAATGTAAGGGTCCTCTGAGAGGAACTGGAGTGTCCTTTCGATGCTCTGGTTAATAGCTATCACTACTCTCCCCCTCGCCCTCCCTCCCTCTTCTCTGTCCCTGTAGTGCTGGGAAGAGAAATCCCTGGCTACGATGGGGGAACAATGCATCCAGTGCCAGCCCAACCCACATGGTAGTGCCAGGCCCCGTCCAGCAGCACAGACAGAGTCCGTCACTTCTCCCACTTCGCTCTCTTTTACATGGAGACGGGCTCTGATGTAAACAGGGTCATCTCGCCTTGGCACTGATGATAGTGTGTGCGTGTGAGACTGAGACAGCGGGTCTTCTCACGGTTGTGGAAACTTAGCTGTAAAGTGGATTATCCCAAGGAAGGCACCTAATCTCAAAAGGCATTGTTCAAGTGGACTATTGAAACCAGTGCTGCACATGACTATGTTTCACCTGGTGTCCTGTGCTTCCTCTCTGCAGTAGACAGTCAGAGGGAAGGCAGGCCATTTTCATGTAAAAGGACTGTTACATTCCCCAGCAAGAAAACCAAAAAATGTTGCTCATACAGAAAGGGGAACTAACAAAGAGTCACTGACAACAACCCAACAAAACAGGTGGGTTTTAGGAGGGGGTTCTGAAAGACACTCATGGGAGTGTCCACTGAAAGTTGACTAGCAACAACAACTGGAAACTACAGTGCCTTGCGAAAGTATTCGGCCCCTTTGAACTTTGCGACCTTTTGCCACATTTCAGGCTTCAAACATAAAGATATAAAACTGTATTTTTTTGTGAAGAATCAACAACAAGTGGGACACAATCATGAAGTGGAACAAAATTTATTGGATATTTCAAACTTTTTAACAAATCAAAAACTGAAAAATTGGGCGTGCAAAATTATTCAGCCCCTTTACTTTCAGTGCAGCAAACTCTCTCCAGAAGTTCAGTGAGGATCTCTGAATGATCCAATGTTGACCTAAATGACTAATGATGATAAATACAATCCACCTGTGTGTAATCAAGTCTCCGTATAAATGCACCTGCACTGTGATAGTCTCAGAGGTCCGTTAAAAGCGCAGAGAGCATCATGAAGAACAAGGAACACACCAGGCAGGTCCGAGATACTGTTGTGAAGAAGTTGAAAACCGGATTTCGATACAAAAAGATTTCCCAAGCTTTAAACATCCCAAGGAGCACTGTGCAAGCGATAATATTGAAATGGAAGGAATATCAGACCACTGCAAATCTACCAAGACCTGGCCATCCCTCTAAACTTTCAGCTCATACAAGGAGAAGACTGATCAGAGATGCAGCCAAGAGGCCCATGATCACTCTGGATGAACTGCAGAGATCTACAGCTGAGGTGGGAGACTCTGTCCATAGGACAACAATCAGTCGTATATTGCACAAATCTGGCCTTTATGGAAGAGTGGCAAGAAGAAAGCCATTTCTTAAAGATATCCATAAAAAGTGTCGTTTAAAGTTTCCCACCAGCCACCTGGGAGACACACCAAACATGTGGAAGAAGGTGCTCTGGTCAGATGAAACCAAAATTGAACTTTTTGGCAACAATGCAAAACGTTATGTTTGGCGTAAAAGCAACACAGCTCATCACCCTGAACACACCATCCCCACTGTCAAACATGGTGGTGGCAGCATCATGGTTTGGCCCTGCTTTTCTTCAGCAGGGACAGGGAAGATGGTTAAAATTGATGGGAAGATGGATGGAGCCAAATACAGGACCATTCTGGAAGAAAACCTGATGGAGTCTGCAAAAGACCTGAGACTGGGACGGAGATTTGTCTTCCAACAAGACAATGATCCAAAACATAAAGCAAAATCTACAATGGAATGGTTCAAAAATAAACATATCCAGGTGTTAGAAGGGCCAAGTCAAAGTCCAGACCTGAATCCAATCGAGAATCTGTGGAAAGAACTGAAAACTGCTGTTCACAAATGCTCTCCATCCAACCTCACTGAGCTCGAGCTGTTTTGCAAGGAGGAATGGGAAAACATTTCAGTCTCTCGATGTGCAAAACTGATAGAGACATACCCCAAGCGACTTACAGCTGTAATCGCAGCAAAAGGTGGCGCTACAAAGTATTAACTTAAGGGGGCTGAATAATTTTGCACGTCCAATTTTTCAGTTTTTGATTTATTAAAAAAGTTTGAAATATCCAATAAATGTCGTTCCACTTCATGATTGTGTCCCACTTGTTGTTGATTCTTCACAAAAAAATACCGTTTTATATCTTTATGTTTGAAGGCTGAAAGGTGGCAAAAGGTTGCAAATTTCAAAGGGGGCCGAATACTTTCGCAAGGCACTGTAAAAAGACACCCACCATGACTGCCCAGTACATTTGATCAAGAAGAGGCAAACAAAAGAAACACCCACACCAAACTTGAAGACAGGAAGCAAACCAAAAAGGTGGAGCAAAACAAAAATCTGGGAAATCAGACAAAGGAATGTTTTTCTAGAAATCAAATAGGGAGAGTCAACTAAAGGTGTTGACCCTCTACTTATCTCAAGACAACTGGAGCACTAAGCCAGCCACTCTTAAATAGCACCTGGGCCACGACGGGTAAAACACCTTCCCACAAGGAGATGGCAAACAGCACAGATGTAACACATACTGACCAACGAGGTGACACAAATTGGTGTGTCCTACGTGCTAACAAGCTATACTTGCTAAAGTCCGAGCTCAAAACATAAATGGTAAATCCAAAGTCTGTAACAGGACCCATGGGCACCTACGTCAAGTTTATAGGAGCCAGGGGTTGGAACCGGTTCAGGGAACAGAACCAAAAAACAGAAAATGATTCAATAATCTGAATCAGAAAGGAAAGGAAAGCGATCTACACTGTTCCAGAAGATAACCTTTATTTGAAGAGCATGGGAACCGGTTAATAACGTTATTTTATGTTCCAGGCATTTTTTTCTTGTCCCACAAAAATGGCAACAAAGTGCATATGCAAAGCCCTCATCTGTCACTCAGAAACGTATTGCAGTGTCTGCCTGCCAGCTGAAAATCTTTGGCAGTGTGTGTGTGCGTGGTTGTGTAAACTTCCTAGGTAGCCTAGTGGTTAGAGTACTGGGCCAGTAACTGAAAAGTCGCATGATCGAAACCCAGAGCTGACAAGGTAAAAAATCAGTCTTTCTGCCCCTGAGCAAGGCAGTTATCCCACTGTTCCCCGGGCGCTGAAGACGTGGATGTCGATTATGGCAGCCTCCTGCACCTCTCTGATTCAGAGGGGTTGGGTTAAATGCGGAAGACACATTTCAGATGAACGCATTTTGTACAACTGACTAGGTATCCCCCTTACCTGCCCCTCCCCCTCTGAAACATAGCTTACAAGCGTGATTCAGAAATTAAAGAGAGAGATGTTTAATTAGAGAAGAATGTATCACCTTTTTTAATACTAGTTAAGTTAAGGACACTACAGGATTTATTAACTACAAAAAGGTAAGACATCTTTTTAACTAGTGCTGCTCTGCACACACAAGCTTGTTAGCTAGCTAGCTAGCTAGGAAATTAGAAAGTGTTTCACTTTGACCTACATTATCCATCAACTCTTTAAGCCTGTACATGTCAATGGGAGATGTCAGTCATAATACCAGTTAAGCAGAACTTATTAAAGTGTGTTTCTGCCCATAGTTGTTTCTACCATGTTACCCTCTGTAGCTTGTGTGGTCTGGTCTGTTGAGGTCACATTCGAACGTACAGAGTATGTGCTGTTGAAAGGGCGAGTTACCTTCCCGCCAGCAGCTTGGGACACTGGGCTCCCCAGGCAAGGACGTCACTGGCCAGCCAGGAAACAGGATATCAGACAATATGATAAAGTGCTTTATGATAGAACACCCTGTCATGTCTTCACATTATCATGCCAGAAACATCATAATTCTTCCTTATGACTACTAAATGCTCGGATACATTCAGGGATGACTACAAAGGATCAATCCCCCAACTTTCCAGTAAAGAATGCTGATAATATTATAAATTATGCATCTGATCCATCTCCGGGCTATAAAAAGACATGTAGAATAACTGTCAGTATTATGGGACCAGAATCACCCCCTACTTGTAAACACTTCCCTATCGTAAATACATATTATAGCTTCCTTCTTTTGGGCTCAACATCCCTATTTTTGTACCAGCAGCCCAAGATTATGGAAAACTGCATATTTCTTTTCAGAAGGTTGATTATGTATATTAAGGCCTCAGCGTGCGCATCTCAGCAAAGAACCCAGGCCCAGCCATAGACTCCTCTCTCCTTCACACACAGACCTCTTCACATCAACAAGACCATATTCATCTGCACCTAAGAACCTGCTATATTTAGCAGGGAATCCATTGTTCTTTGTCCTCCAGGGCCTGTATGTGTGGCTGTCTCCCAACAGAAAGTGAACAAAAAGGAAACAGCAGCGCAGCCCTGGTCATTGTGCTAGAGCAGGTAAAAATAAAAAAATACACGACCCTTCGATAGAGTACTAAGAAGTCACCATCTGATGGATTACACTCATCTAAAGTAACTATGTGGAGCAACAGACTCTGAATGACTAAATGCAGCCAGTCATTCACTTTGATGCTGGAGCCCTTTAAACTGGCCTACATTAACACAGTTAAGCAGAAAATGGAGGAGGGGATGATCATGAATTAATCTGGTTTCAATATGTAGGAACACGGTGACAACAGAAAAATACATTAAAAAATGAATCTCCTATCTATGTAGTGGAGAACAGTCTCATTACTCAAGTGTTACAGTCTTCTCAGATGGTAGGCTCCATCTCCCAACACGATTACGAGTCCCAGGCTTGTCTGTCCCCATGACAACCAGACCCCTGCATTCTATCTGGGGCCATCCTAGTGTAGGTGGGACATCCTGTGTTGACCACTGCTGCTAGACTATCACATTATTTAGGGCCAGAAAGCTCCATTTATACATCTCTAATTTACGGGAGAAAATATAATTTCAGCTATGATAAATCCACACTCAATAAGTGGCAGTAAAACACCACAATGAAAATCATCTCTGTAGTCCCTTACTAAATCTCCCACAGAAATGGTAAGACTGTGTCAATACTCTATAGGCCTACATCTTCACAGACACGTGACTGAAAGTCCTTTGAGTCTTGGCTAGTCTAACTACAAGACCAGCTAGTTCACAGTCCTGCCCTGTGCCTTTCACATGTGTTCAACAGCCATTTGAAGAGAGTGAGGCCCACTTTTCTTCAGAGGGGCAGGCAGACTTAGGCAGAGATGGCAATCCCCCACCCCCACTCTCAAGGCCCAACAATAACAACAATAAACTCACCCTTATTAGCTCTCAGGATGCAACAGCTGTTATGCTAGCCATCTGCAAGAGAGCCAGATAGATCCAAGACACCCACTTAGACTACAGCTAGTGCCAGACCCAGCTAGTGCCAGACCCAGCTCCAGGAAGACATGCCTAAAATTGATACAGAGCCCGAATAACACAAAGATAGATTGGTCCTACTACTGTTCAAAAGTACAAAAATATCCTGAAATGTAGCCGTACATATCAAACAACTGTCGCTTTACACAAGATATGAGCCCCACTACTGCATGTGTATCCAAAATGCTGCCTTAATTTGCGCCTACCAAACACGCACAGATCAGCCCGACAGGATTCTTACATTTCTGTCGAATTTGTGACACTACGCAATGAGCATAACCAAGCCGCCACTCCTCCAGGTGCGCAATATTTTCATAAAAGCTAATTATTGGGCACAATGACATCACTTTTACAGTAGCCCATCGTACAATGACTGTGTAATGCAAATGGGTGAAAGAGGGAAAGTTTGCCTACTTGTTTTAGTAGGCTACACACAGAATTGGTCATACATACAAAATGGAGGTCAAACGGAAATGCAGCAATATACACATCTAATGTTGAAAAGAAGCCCCAGGAAGACTGGTAGCCCAAGATATGCACATTAAAACAGCACACACCGTAATCATTGATTCAGAACCATGGACAGAACGAGTCAGCACAATGAAAAGATAACGTTAGATGCTCTGTCAATTTTAGAGCACAACAACTAATGGTCGTTGTCCCTATACCTGTCAAATAATGCCAAGCTCTATATCTATCAAAAGCAATTAGATCCGCAAAAGCAAGAAATTACATTAAGAATCACAGATAAATCTAAAAGATGCATTGAAGTAAAAAGCAAAATGCCTAAACTATAATTACATTTAAAAATCAGCTATACAACCAGTGAGGGAAAACCAATAAATGTATAATTCTGGCATGGCGACCAGGGTCATAAAGGTTGTAGCTTACTATTTAGACGAGTTGCAGCCTCCTCCTCATGAGAAGTTCGATTCCATTCTCCTTCCTGACGAAATGTACTCGTTAGGTTGCTCTCAAATGCCAGCTGGACAAGCTGGGCTTTTCGTTTATGTAACATGCTGCATCTGTCTTCACTGCTATACGTTCTTCAGAGTGAAGGAATTTTTCGCACAAGTCCAAATCTTTACGCACAAATCCATGTTTCAGTGCCAACAGCACAGTTGGCATTGCTGACAAAGACCTGCCGTATCTTTGAAGAACACTGAGCGAAGTCCATTTGTTGTTGCTAGCTGTGGTTCGAATTCACTTTGCAAGAACCAACAAACTCTGCTTCCCCTGGTTAAGTTTTGTTTATATCCAACATGTCGTCAGGTACTAGTGGTTGGGGGTAACGGAGGTGCAGGTGCTTGTTGTGATGTTACCCTCGTACTGTTGGTGGTAGGCCCTGGCTCGTCTAGATCTTGTTGGTCAACAGGTAGCGTGGGCTGCTACGATCCTCAACCTCAGTGGTCGGGCCAGCGGGCTGCTATGTGAGCTCGGAATCGCACTCGACATGGTGGTCCTCTGTTGCTCTTGGCAGTGCCCAGACATTTTTGGATATCCATGTTGATTAACCAGCTATAATTATTCAGCTCGCCTCTACCAACACTTAACGAAGCTAGTAGCTACTAGCTAGCCTATTATTAGCTGTAGCTGTCTGGAAAAGTGAATCACTTTTTCCCTCTGAGAAAAAAAACCCCTTAATTTTTAACGACTAAATATGACATTATTACATCCCGCCTCCTCAGATCATGAGCGCACACCCAGCATAGCCTCTGTCCCGGTCTGCGCTACTGTCAGGCCTGACAATGTTCTCTACATTGGCAAAACCGTAATTCATATATCATTTGTTATGTTCATGAGGGAACAAAACTGTGTGTGGGGGGCACAAATTCTATCGGGGGGTCCATGCCCAGCTTTGCCATCCCTTAGAGCCGTCTCTGGCTAGGGTTGTGACGGTCATGGAATTTTGGATGACGGTTAATGGTCAGCCGAATGACCGAGGTCACTATAAAAAACACATTTTCTCCTCTCCTCCACTCCTGACTGTTCTGCTGCTGCAGGGAGGGTGGTGTTGTCTAAGTAACCAAAGATGTGTTTGTTACAACACATTGCTTGCTTCAAAAAGGAGCAACAAAGTTTCATCACCGTGTAGTGTCCATGTAACAGCAGAAACAAACTCATCCACACGAATGCCTGGCGGTTCCGTCTTCAGTAAGCTGTTCGTCCCACAAAAAATAAAATTGTTATAATGGGTAGTTTCATTTTCATGACAGTCTTCACCCAGAACCACCAGTTAGGCTACACAGTTATACATTACCCAGCCCTAGCTACAGCCATGTGAGAGGGCAAAGCTGCACACAGGCACACATACAGTGCCTTGCGAAAGTATTCGGCCCCCTTGAACTTTGCGACCTTTTGCCACATTTCAGGCTTCAAACATAAAGATATAAAACTGTATTTTTTTGTGAAGAATCAACAACAAGTGGGACACAATCATGAAGTGGAATGACATTTATTGGATATTTCAAACTTTTTTAATAAATCAAAAACTGAAAAATTGGGCGTGCAAAATTATTCAGCCCCTTAAGTTAATACTTTGTAGCACCACCTTTTGCTGCGATTACAGCTGTAAGTCGCTTGGGGTATGTCTCTATCAGTTTTGCACATCGAGAGACTGAAATTTTTCTCATTCCTCCTTGCAAAACAGCTCGAGCTCAGTGAGGTTGGATGGAGAGCATTTGTGAACAGCAGTTTTCAGTTCTTTCCACAGATTCTCGATTGGATTCAGGTCTGGACTTTGACTTGGCCATTCTAACACCTGGATATGTTTATTTTTGAACCATTCCATTGTAGAATTTGCTTTATGTTTTGGATCATTGTCTTGTTGGAAGACAAATCTCCGTCCCAGTCTCAGGTCTTTGCAGACTCCATCAGGTATTTTTTCTTCCAGAATGGTCCTGTATTTGGCTCCATCCATCTTCCCATCAATTTGAACCATCTTCCCTGTCCCTGCTGAAGAAAAGCAATGGGCCTCTTGGCTGCATCTCTGATCAGTCTTCTCCTTGTATGAGCTGAAAGTTTAGAGGGACGGCCAGGTCTTGGTAGATTTGCAGTGGTCTGATACTCCTTCCATTTCAATATTATCGCTTGCACAGTGCTCCTTGGGATGTTTAAAGCTTGGGAAATCTTTTTGTATCCAAATCCGGCTTTAAACTTCTTCACAACAGTATCTCGGACCTGCCTGGTGTGTTCCTTGTTCTTCATGATGCTCTCTACGCTTTTAACGGACCTCTGAGACTATCACAGTGCAGGTGCATTTATACGGAGACTTGATTACACACAGGTGGATTGTATTTATCATCATTAGTCATTTAGGTCAACATTGGATCATTCAGAGATCCTCACTGAACTTCTGGACAGAGTTTGCTGCACTGAAAGTAAAGGGGCTGAATAATTTTGCACGCCCAATTTTTCAGTTTTTGATTTGTTAAAAAAGTTTGAAATATCCAATAAATGTCATTCCACTTCATGATTGTGTCCCACTTGTTGTTGATTCTTCACAAAAAAATACAGTTTTATATCTTTATGTTTGAAGCCTGAAATGTGGCAAAAGGTCGCAAAGTTCAAGGGGGCCGAATACTTTCGCAAGGCACTGTACATTGCTATTTTGAGAATGTAAAAACATACACATGGCATGCACACATTAGTTTATCTTTACTGTGTCTAAGGTAAAACAAGTGTTCTCAGATTGTGCACATGATGTGAATTAAAAAAGGGATCATATTCTGCCTGCGGGCCAAGCACGACAGCCAGATGCTGCAACTCTTAAAAACAACATTTTGAAAAGCAGGCCTTGAATCCAGTGCTTGGGGCAGTAGCGTCATTGCCGACTCACTCACTAAAGCGGCTTATAAAGAAGCAGAAGATCAATGGTATAGAATAATGTACTAATAAGAGTGAAGTCTGATTCAAATAATTAATTGATCATTCAAAACATCTGTAGATATTAAAGAAGCATGAGGACCACAGGGAATACATCCAAGTACCAAGTAAAACAATATGGTGGCCCTCACTCTCAAATCCGTCCAAGTCTACGTTTAGTTTGTGTATTAACTTAGCCTCACACAATGAACTCAGTGGCGCCAAGCCCAGTGGCCCCCAGACTTCCAATAGGGGTGATTCCATGGGACAGGGAGTGGACTCTGTGCCCCTCTGAAAAAAAGACCTCTTCCCATCTCATCTTGTTTTCACAGCTGACAAAGGAGCCCAAAAGCAACCAGAAAGGGTCTATTTCAACAGAGCCTGACCCAGACATTATCCCTATCTACATTAGCACAACAGAGCATCGTGTAGCATTACAATAGGTGCATCCGGCCATGGCCTGACTGTACTGAAGACTAATCCATAAACATAACATGTATTCAGTCATGTGGCTTTGAAGTACAAGTTTCAGGCCTTTCAGTGTAATCATATTTTCACTGTGATCTGTTATGCACACCATCCCTGCATTCATCTATTTACCTGGCTATTAGGTTTGTAGCATTATTATTTTTCAATAACTCTTATATGGCATAGTAGTCTAAATCAAATCTCATCCATCCCTTAAAAGGGTAAAAGCTACAAGTCATTGCATGTGATACAATCAATTAAAAAAACAATATAAGGCCTGTTATCTATTGTGAAACCTAACAACATTTTTTTGGAAACAATTGGCCACCATTGATTTGGTGAGGCTTTAGTGCCACAGAGAGAGGGCCTCAATCACTGTGAGGAAATGGGAAACAGGAAGTTGTCAGATGAGATAACGCTTCCACAACAGAAGCAGAAGACAGATACGCCTTTAGCGAGGAGGGGGCGAAATGCTGTCGAGAGAAAGGTCATTGCTTAACACTCTGAGACAATCACCTGGGGTCTTGATATGGGATCAAATCAAATGTTACTGGTCGCATACACATATTTTGCAGATGTCATCGCAGGTGCAGTGAATTGCTTATGTTTTTAGCTCTAGCTCTAATGGTACAGTAATACCTAACAATACACACAAATCCTGACATAAAAAAGAAGGAAATATCAGAACGAGCCATGTCAGGGTGCAGAATATAAATATGTATGTATATAATGGTGTGTATAGACAGTATGGACAGTATGCCACAGACATTCAGTCGATACATTATTGAGTGAGACATTCACAAGAGACTTCTAGACACGTTGTCCCGTTTGCCAAAATTTCACTCATGCACACCATAACACATAACTCTAAATTCCGTAGAAGTATCAGACAGAGTTCATTTAACAGGATTCTAAAGATTTTTTTGACATTTTGTCATTATTCAGAGGACCTAAAAAGAGGTTTGCGGAATAAAAAGGAAATGTTCCATTCAACAACGCCACATAATTTGCACATTGCTCCTGCAGCCCTGGCCAACCACAACATCTTGGCGACAGGATGACAGAAGTGATAGTGAAGAGGAGCCAAGACCAAGTGATAGCGAGGTGGTGTGTAATAAATCACACAGTCTGACATGTCTGGCTCCAACTGCCTCCTCCACATCAGAAGCACAATGGCTTTCAGCAGTCACAGTAAGCAGTGGGACCTGAGAAATATGGAGTTTTAATGGACGAGGAACCAGAACGGCAAATGTCTTTGATGACACATTTATTTTGAATGAAGTGCAGCTCCTGTGGAGTTGAACCCCTATCAGGCCCCAGTTCACTTTCCCAACTCTTGCCTTTGGCATACACTGCTGATCCATAATTTACATACCACATACACACGTTCCATTAACATGTCATTTGATAGGCCAGAGTGTAGGCCTAGGCCACTTCGAGGGTACAATAACAACATTCTAATATAAATTCAACTTCATTTTTATGTGTATTGTTAGTTACAGTTGAAGTCGGAAGTTCATATACACTTTAGCCAAGTACATTTAAACTCAGTTTTTCACAATTCCTGACATTTAATCAGAGTAAAAATTCCATGTCCTAGGTCAGTTAGGATCACCACTTGATTTTTGAGAATTATTTATTTCAGCTTTTATTTATTTCATCACATTCCCAGTGGTTCAGAAGTTTACATACACTCAATTAGTATTTGGTAGCGTTGCCTTGAAATTGTTTACCTTGGGTCAAACATTTTGAGTAGCCTTCCACAAGCTTCCCACAATAAGTTAGGTGAATTTTGGCCCATTCCTCCTGACAGAGCTGGTGTAACTGAGTCAGGTTTATAGGCCTCCTTGCTTGCCCGCCCACGCCTTTTCAGTTCTGCCCACAAATTGTCTATGGGATTGAGGTCAGGGCGTTATGACGGCCACTCCAATACATTGACTTTGATGTCCTTAAGCCATTTTGCCACAACTTTGGAAGTATGCTTGGAGTCATTGTCCATTTGGAAGACCCATTTGTGACCAAGCTTTAACTTCCTGACTGATGTATTGAGATGTTGCATCAATATATCCACATAATTTTCCTCCTCATGATGCCATCTAATTTGTGAAGTGCACCAGTCCCTCCTGCAGCAAAGCACCCCCACAACATGATGCTGCCACCCCCGTGCTTCACAGTTGGGATGGTGTTCTTCGGCTTGCAAGCATGCCCCTTTTTCCTCCAAACATAACGATAGTCATTATGGCCAAACAGTTCTATTTTTGTTTCATCAGACCAGAGAACATTTCTCCAAAAAGTGCGATCTTTGTTCCCATGTGCAGCTGCAAACCGTAGTCTGGCTTTTTTAATGGCGGTTTTGGAGCAGTGGCTTCTTCCTTGCTGAGTGGCCTTTCCGGTTATGTCGATATAGGACTACATATTTTTGTACCCGTTTCCTCCAGCATCTTCACAAGGTCCTTTGCTGTTGTTCTATGATTGATTTGCACTTTTCGCACCAAAGTACGTTCATCTCTAGGAGACAGAAAGCGACTCCTTCCTGAGTGGTATGACGGGTGCGTGGTCCCATGGTGTTTATATTTGCGTACTATTGTTTGTACAGATGAACGTGGTACCTTCAGGCATTTGGAAATTGCTCCCAAGGATTAACCAGACTTGTGGAGGTCTACAATATTTTTTCTGAGGTCTTGGCTGATTTCTTTTGATTTTCCCATGATGTCAAGCAAAGAGACACTGAGTTTGAAGGTAGGCCTTGAAATACATCCACAGGTACACCTCCAATTGACTCAAATGATGTCAATTAGCCCATCAGAAGCTTCTAAAGCCATGACATAATTTTCTGGAATTTTCCAAGCTGTATAAAAGGCACAGTCAACTTAGTATATGTAAAGTTCTGACCCACTGGAAATGTGATACAGTGAATTATAAGTGAAATAATCTGTCTGTAAACAATTGTTGGAAAAATGACTTGTGTTATGCACAAAGTAGATGTCCTAACTGATTGCCAAAACTATAGTTTGTTAACAAGAAATTTGTGGAGTGGTTGAAAAACGAGTTTTAAAGACTTTAAAGACCTAAGTGTATGCAAACTTCCGACTTCAATTGTTGTTTGGAATTTTATGAATAATGACTAAACAATATCTACATTTAAATAGAACTATAACTAATTAAACTCTACCCTGTTTTATTATATCTGATTAATAATGTTAGTTCATAAGGAAGAGATTATGTAGCATGAACAAGGAGTAATTAAACATAATAAACACCATTCCAACTAGGTTGGAGAGGAATGTGTTGTGTGTGTTTGAAGTAAGCAAAGAGGATCATTAACCTATGTTTGAACCCACTCAGCTATAACTCTGTGGCGATTAAATAAGCCAGCGAGAGCCTCTCCAGGTTTTCCGTATCTGGAACTGTCTGCTAAGTAATGATAGATAATGGTGAGACTTCAGAAGTTAATCTTGATATAGTGTGTGTGTCAAGAGTGTGCGCTAGTGGTTTGGAATAAATATTTGAACCTGCTTTGTCTTGGTCGAGAGGAGATTCATTTTATAACCTGACGTCATATTTTATATATAAACTGTTGTACATGGTTCTATGGGCAGCGCGCTCCGAGAATAAATACTATTGTCTAATTTTGATAAGACTGGTCTCTGTCTATTTTATGCAAATTCTTAGAAACAGAGTGATTTTAATTGAATTGGTTAATGAACACATATAGAAATTATTACATTCCCATGACAACTGTACATATAGTAATGGCGCCGGAGGGGATGCCTGCCATTTTACGGGCTTCTAACCAACAGTGTTATTTTGTTAATTTTTCTACATTGTTTGTAACTCATTTTGCACATAATGTCTCTTGTAACCGAAAAAAAGTTGATGGACATCAGAACAGCGATTACTCACCTCGAACTGGACAAAGATTTTTTCTTTAATGAGTACTGTTTTGTATTTGTATTTATTATGGATCCTCATGTAGCGGGGTGCGTAATTGGCGGCAGAGAAGTCAGGCGCAGGAGAGCAGAACTGGGTAATAACCGGAGATCTATTAAGCAAAACCAATGGCACCCAGAACAACAAGATAAATAAGCACAAAAATAACCTGTCGTGCGCTCACGTGGAACGTGCACAAGCACTACAATAAACAATCCCACACAAAGACATGGGGGGAACAGAGGGTTAAATACACAACACGAAAATGAGGGAATTGAAACCAGGTGTGTGGAAAAACAAGACAAGACAAATGTAGAATGAAAAGTGGATTGACGATGACTAGAAGACCGGCGACGCCGAGCGCCACCCAAACAAGGAGAGGACCCACTTCAGCGGAAGTCGTGACACCCCATTAGCTGCTGCCAAAGCAGCAGCTACTCTTCCTGGGGTACAACAAAATTAAGGCAGTTCATACAATTTTAAAACATTACAATACATTCACAGATTTCACAACACACTATCTACATTATTAAATCATGTGTATGTATTGTGCATGTTAGTGTGTGTGTGTTCGTGTGCATGTGTCTGTGCCAATGTTTGTGTTGCTTCACAGTCCCAGCTGTTCCATAAGGAGTTCTTTTTAAATCAAATTTTTTCGCTTGCGTCAGTTACTACTTGAAGTTCCAAGTAGTCATGGCTCTATGTCGTACTGTGTGCCTCCCATAGTCTGTTCTGGACTTGGGGACTGTGAAGAGACCTCTTGTGGCATGTCTTGTGGAGTATGCATGGGTGTCAGAGCTATGTGCCAGTAGTTTAAACAGACAGCTCGGTGCATTCAACATGTCAATACCTCTCATAAATAAAAGGAGTGATGAAGTCAATCTCTCCTCCACTTTCAGCCAGAAGAGATTGACATGAATATTATTATTATTAGTTCTCTGTGTACATCCAAGGGCTAGTCGTGCTGCCCTGTTCTGAGCCAATTGCAATTTTCCTATGTCCTTTTTTGTGGCACCTGCCACACGACTGAACAGTAGTCAAGGTGCGACAAAACTAGGGCCTGCAGGACCTGCGTTGTTGATAGTGTTGTTAAGAAGGCAGAGCATCACTTTATTATAGACAGACTTCTCCCCATCTTAGCTACTACTGCGTCAATATTTTTGGACCATAACAGTTTACAATCTAGTGTTACTCCAAGCAGTTTAGTCATCTCAGCTTGCTCAATTTCCACATTATTTATTACAATATTAAGGTGAGGTTTAGGGTTTAGTGAGTGTTTAATTACAAATACAATGCTTTTAGTTTTAGAAATATTTAGGGCTAACTTATTCCTTGCCACCCACTCAAACTAACTGCAGCTCTTTATTGAGTGTTGCAGTCATTTCAGTCGCTGTAGTAGCTGACGTGTATAGTGTTGAGTCATCCGCATACATAGAAACTCTGGCTTTACTCAAAGTCAGTGGCATGTCGTTAGTAAAAATGTAAAAAATTAAGGGGCCTAAACAGCTACCCTGGGGAATTCCTGATTCTAACTGGATTATATTTGAAAGACGTCCATTAAAGAACACCCTCTGTGTTCTGTTAGACAAGTAACTCTTTATCCACATTATAGCTGGGGGTGTAAATCCATAACACATACATTTTTCCAGCAGCAGACTATGATCAATAATGTCAAAAGCTGCACTGAAGTCTAACAAGACAGCCCCCACAATCCTTTTATCATCAATTTCTCTCAGCCAATCATCAGTCATTTGTGTAAGTAAGTGCTGTGCTTGTTGAGTGTCCTTCCCTATAAGCATGGTAGAATACCTCATGATAAGCTAGACCACACTATCTACCAAGAGGGTTCTCATCTATATTATTCGTAGCCGTCTATTTACCACCACAAACTGATGCTGACACAAAGACCGCACTCAAATAGCTGTGTAAGGGCATAAGCAAACAAGAAAATGCTCATCCAGAAGCGGCACTCCTAGTGGTCGGGGACTTTAATGCAGGCAAACTTAAATCCATTTTACCTCATTTCTACCAGCATGTCACATGTGCAACCAGTGGGAAAAAAACTCTAGACCACCTTTACTCCACACACAGAGACATACAAAGCTTTCCCTCTCCCTCCATTTGGCAAATCTGACCATAATTCTATCCTCCTGATTCCTGCTTACAAGCAAAAACTAAAGCAGGAAGTACCAGTGACTTGCTTAATACGGAAGTGGTCAGATGATGCGGATGCTACGCTACAGGACTGTTTTGCTAGCACACACTGGAATATGTTCCGGGATTCATCCAATGGCATTGAGGAGTATACCACCTCAGTCATTGGCTTCATCAGTAAGTGCATCGACAACGTTGTCCCCACACGTACGTACATATCCCAACCAGAAGTCATGGATTACAGGCAACATCCGCACTGAGCTAAAGGCTGGGGCTGCTGCTTTCAAGGAGTGGGACACTAATCCGGACGCTTATAAGAAATCCTGCAAAGCCCTCAGACAAACCATCAAACAAGCAAAGCATCAATACAGGACTAAGATTGAATCCTACTACTACTCTAGCGCTCGTTGGATGTGTCAGGGCTTGAAAAATATTACATACTACAAAAGGAAACCCAGCCGCGAGCTGTCCAGTGACGCGAGCCTACCCGACGAATCTAAATGCCTTTTATGCTCGCTTCGAGACACATCAGTGTCAGTAAAAACATTATTGGATTTTTTTTTTTTAAACAACTTCACTGTCATTTTCAACCTCTCCCTAACCGAGTCTGTAATACCTACATGTTTCAAACAGACCACCATAGTCCCTGTGCCCAAGAAAGCAAAGGTAACCTGCCTAAATGATTACCGCCCTGTAGCACTCAGGTTAGTAGCCATGAAAGACTGGTCATGGCTCAAATCAACACCATCATGCCGGAAACCCTAGACCTACTCCAATTCGCATACCACCCCAACAAATCCACAGACGACGCAATCTCAATCGCACTCCACTCTGCCCTTTCCCACCTGGACAAAAGGAACACCAATGTGAGAATGCTGTTCATTGACTACAGCTTAGCATTCAACATCATAGTTCCCACAAAAATCATCTTAGGATCCTGGGACTAAACTCCTCCCTCTCCAACTGGATCCTGGACTTCCTGACAGGCCACCCCCAGGTGATAAGGGTTGGCAACAACACCTGCCACGCTGATCCTCAACACTGGGGCCCCTCAGGGGTGCATGCTTAGTCCCCCTCCTGTACTCCCTATTCACCCACAACTGTGTGGCCAAACACGACTCCAACACCATCATTAAGTTTGCTGACGGCACAACAGTGGTAGGCCTGATCAACGACAACGATGAGACAGCCTATAAGGAGGAGGTCAGAGACCTGGCGGTGTGGTGCCAGGACAACAACCTCTCCCTCAATGTGAGCAAGACAAAGGAGCTGATTGTGGACTACTGGAAAAGAAGAAGTGCCGAACAGGCCCGCATTAACATTGACGAGGCTGAAGTGGAGCGGGTCGAGAGTTTCAAGTTCCTTGGTGTCCACATCACCAACAAACTATCATGGTCCAAACACACCAAGACAGTTGTGAAGAGGGCACGACAACACCTTTTCCAGGAGACTGAAAAGATTTGACATGGGTCCCCAGATCCTCAAACAGTTCTACAGCTGTACCATCGAGAGTATCCTGATCAGTTGCATCACTGCCTGGTATGGCAACTGCTCTGCATTTGACCATAAGTCGCTGCAGAGAGTAGTGCATAAGACCCAGTACATCACTGGGGCCAAGCTCTCTGACATCCAGGAACCATATAGACCAAAAGGCTTCTTAACAGCTTCTACCTCCAAGCTATAAGACTGCTGAACAATTCATCAAATGGCCACCCGGACTATTTAAATTAACACCCCCCCCCCATTGTTTTTACACTGCTGCTATTCGCTGTTTATTATCTATGCATAGTCACTTTACAAATTACCTAGACTAACCTGTATCCACGCACATTGACTTAGTACCGGTACCACCTGTATATTTTCTTGTTATTGTTATGTAATTTTCTTGTGTTACTTTGATTATTTTTATAATTTTTTTTACTTTTGTTAATTTAGTAAATAATATTTTACCCTATTTCTTAAACTGCATTGTTGGTTATGGGCTTGTAAGTTAGAATTTCACGGTAAAGTCTACACCTGTTGTATTCGGCGCATGTGACAAATAAAATTTGATTCGTACAAAAATCAAATCAAATCAAATCAAATTTTATTTGTCACATACACATGGTTAGCAGATGTTAATGCGAGTGTAGCGAAATGCTTGTGCTTCTAGTTCCGACAATGCAGTAATAACGAGCAAGTAATCTAACTAACAATTCCAAAAAAAAAAACTGTCATACACAGTGTAAGGGGATAAAGAATATGTACATAAGGATATATGAATGAGTGATGGTACAGAGCAGCATAGGCAAGATACAGTAGATGATATCGAGTACAGTATATACATATGAGATAAGTATGTAAACCAAGTGGCATAGTTAAAGTGGCTAGTGATACATGTATTACATAAGGATGCAGTCGATGATATAGAGTACAGTATCAACGTATGCATATGAGATGAACAATGTAGGGTAAGTAACATTATATAAGGTAGCATTGTTTAAAGTGGCTAGTGATATATTTACATCATTTCCCATCAATTCCCATGATTAAAGTGGCTGGAGTAGAGTCAGTGTCATTGACAGTGTGTTGGCAGTAGCCACTCAATGTTAGTGGTGGCTGTTTAACAGTCTGATGGCCTTGAGATAGAAGCTGTTTTTCAGTCTCTCGGTCCCAGCTTTGATGCACCTGTACTGACCTCGCCTTCTGGATGGCAGCGGGGTGAACAGGCAGTGGCTCGGGTGGTTGATGTCCTTGATGATCTTTATGGCCTTCCTGTAGCATCGGGTGGTGTAGGTGTCCTGGAGGGCAGGTAGTTTGCCCCCGGTGATGCGTTGTGCAGACCTCACTACCCTCTGGAGAGCCTTACGGTTGAGGGCGGTGCAGTTGCCATACCAGGCGGTGATACAGCCCGCCAGGATGCTCTCGATTGTGCATCTGTAGAAGTTTGTGAGTGCTTTTGGTGACAAGCCGAATTTCTTCAGCCTCCTGAGGTTGAAGAGGCGCTGCTGCGCCTTCCTCACGATGCTGTCTGTGTGAGTGGACCAATTCAGTTTGTCTGTGATGTGTATGCCGAGGAACTTAAAACTTGCTACCCTCTCCACTACTGTTCCATCGATGTGGATGGGGGTGTTCCCTCTGCTGTTTCCTGAAGTCCACAATCATCTCCTTAGTTTTGTTGACGTTGAGTGTGAGGTTATTTTCCTGACACCACACTCCGAGGGCCCTCACCTCCTCCCTGTAGGCCGTCTCGTCGTTGTTGGTAATCAAGCCTACCACTGTTGTGTCGTCCGCAAACTTGATGATTGAGTTGGAGGCGTGCATGGCCACGCAGTCGTGGGTGAACAGGGAGTACAGGAGAGGGCTCAGAACGCACCCTTGTGGGGCCCCAGTGTTGACGATCAGCGGGGAGGAGATGTTGTTGCCTACCCTCACCACCTGGGGGCGGCCCGTCAGGAAGTCCAGTACCCAGTTGCACAGGGCGGGGTCGAGACCCAGGGTCTCGAGCTTGATGACGAGCTTGGAGGGTACTATGGTGTTGAATGCCGAGCTGTAGTCGATGAACAGCATTCTCACATAGGTATTCCTCTTGTCCAGATGGGTTAGGGCAGTGTGCAGTGTGGTTGAGATTGCATCGTCTGTGGACCTATTTGGGCGGTAAGCAAATTGGAGTGGGTCAAGGGTGTCAGGTAGGGTGGAGGTGATATGGTCCTTGACTAGTCTCTCAAAGCACTTCATGATGACGGATGTGAGTGCTACGGGGCGGTAGTCGTTTAGCTCAGTTACCTTAGCTTTCTTGGGAACAGGAACAATGGTGGCCCTCTTGAAGCATGTGGGAACAGCAGACTGGTATAGGGATTGATTGAATATGTCCGTAAACACACCGGCCAGCTGGTCTGCGCATGCTCTGAGGGCGCGGCTGGGGATGCCGTCTGGGCCTGCAGCCTTGCGAGGGTTAACACGTTTAAATGTCTTACTCACTTCGGCTGCAGTGAAGGAGAGACCGCATGTTTCCGTTGCAGGCCGTGTCAGTGGCACTGTATTGTCCTCAAAGCGGGCAAAAAGTTATTTAGTCTGCCTGGGAGCAAGACATCCTGGTCCGTGACTGGGCTGGGTTTCTTCCTGTAGTCCGTGATTGACTGTAGACCCTGCCACATGCCTCTTGTGTCTGAGCCGTTGAATTGAGATTCTCTGTATGTCTCTGTACTGGCGCTTAGCTTGTTTGATAGCCTTGCGGAGGGAATAGCTGCACTGTTTGTATTCAGCCAGGTTACCAGACACCTTGCCCTGATTAAAAGCAGTGGTTCGTGCCTTCAGTTTCACACGAATGCTGCCATCAATCCACGGTTTCTGGTTAGGGAATGTTTTAATCGTTGCTATGGGAACGACATCTTCAACGCACGTTCTAATGAACTCGCACACCGAATCAGCGTATTCGTCAATGTTGTTGTCTGACGCAATACGAAACATCTCCCAGTCCACGTGATGGAAGCAGTCTTGGAGTGTGGAGTCAGCTTGGTCGGACCAGCGTTGGACAGACCTCAGCGTGGGAGCTTCTTGTTTTAGTTTCTGTCTGTAGGCAGGGATCAACAAAATGGAGTCGTGGTCAGCTTTTCCGAAAGGGGGCGGGGCAGGGCCTTATATGCGTTGCGGAAGTTAGAGTAACAATGATCCAGGGTCTTTCCACCCCTGGTTGCGCAATCGATATGCTGATAAAATTTAGGGAGTCTTGTTTTCAGATTAGCCTTGTTAAAATCCCCAGCTACAATGAATGCAGCCTCCGGATAAATCGTTTCCAGTTTGCAGAGAGTTAAATAAAGTTCGTTCAGAGCCATCGATGTGTCTGCTTGGGGGGGGGATATATACGGCTGTGATTATAATCGAAGAGAATTCTCTTGGTAGATAATGCGGTCTACATTTGATTGTGAGGAATTCTAAATCAGGTGAACAGAAGGATTTGAGTTCCTGTATGTTTCAAAACATTAGTAACACCTGTTCTTTCCATGACAGATTGACCCTGTGAATCCAGGTGAATCCATTATTGAAGTCACTTGCTAAATCCACTTCAATCAGTGTAGATCAGTGGTTCCCAAACTTTTTATAGTCCCGTACCCCTTCAAACATTCAACCTCCAGCTGCGTACCCCCTCTAGCACCAGGGTCAGCGCACTCTCAAATGTTTTTTTGCCATCATTGTAAGCCTGCCACACACACTATATGATACATTTATTAAACATAAGAATGAGTGTGAGGTTTTGTCACAACCCAGCTCGTGGAAAGTGACAAAGAGCTCTTATAGGACAAGGGCACAAATAATAAGATAATACAATAATTCTGCTCTTTACTTAGCCATCTTACATATAAAACCTTATTTGTTCATAAAAAATTGTGAATAACTCAGGTTAATGAGAAGGGTGTGCTTGAAAGGATGCACATACAGTGGGGAGAACAAGTATTTGATACACTGCCGATTTTGCGGGTTTTCCTACTTACAAAGCATGTAGAGTTCTGTAATTTTTATCATAAGTACACTTCAACTGTGAGACGGAATCTAAAACAAAAATCCAGAGAATCACATTGTATTATTTTTAAGTAATTAATTTGCATTTTATTGCATGACATAAGTATTTGATACATCAGAAAAGCAAAATTAATATTTGGTACAGAAACCTTTGTTTGCAATTACAGAGATCATACGTTTCCTGTAGTTCTTGACCAGGTTTGCACACACTGCAGCAGGAATTTTGGCCCAGTCCTCCATACAGACCTTCTCCAGATGCTTCAGGTTTCGGGGCTGTCGCTGGGCAATACGGACTTTCAGCTCCCTCCAAAGATTTTCTATTGGGTTCAGGTCTGGAGACTGGCTAGGCCACTCCAAGACCTTGAGATGCTTCTTACGGAGCCACTCCTTCGTTGCCCTGGCTGTGTGTTTTGTGTCGTTGTCATGCTGGAAGACCCAGCCACGACCCATCTTCAATGCTCTTACTGAGGGAAGGAGGTTGTTGGCCAAGATCTCGCGATACATGGCCCCATCCATCCTCCCCACAAAACGGTGCAGTCGTCCTCTCCCCTTTGCAGAAAAGCATCCCCAAAGAATGATGTTTCCACCTCCATGCTTCACGGTTGGGATGGTGTTCTTGGGGTTGTACTCATCCTTCTTCTTCCTCCAAACACGGCGAGTGGAGTTTAGACCAAAAAGCTCTATTTTTGTCTCATCAGACCACACGACATTCTTCCATTCCTCCTCTGGATCATTCAGATGGTCATTGGCAAACGTCAGACGGGCCTGGACATGTGCTGGCTTGAGCAGGGGGACCTTGCGTGCACTGCAGGATTTTAATCCATGATGGCGTAGTGTGTTACTAATGGTTTTCTTTGAGACTGTGGTCCCAGCTCTCTTCAGGTCATTGACCAGGTTCTGCTTGACCAGATTCTGGGCTGATCCCTCACCTTCCTCATGATCATTGATGCCCCACGAGGTGATATCCTGCATGGAGCCCCAGACCGAGGGTGATTGACCGTCATCTTGAACGTTTTCCATTTTCTAATAATTGCGCCAACAGCTGTTCCCTTCTCACCAAGCTGCTTGCCTATTGTCCTGTAGCCCATCCTAGCCTTGTGCAGGTCTACAATTTTATCCCTGATGTCCTTACACAGCTCTCTGGTCTTGGCCATTGTGGAGAGTTTGGAGTCTGTTTGATTGAGTGTGTGGACAGGTGTCTTTTATTCAGGTAATGAGTTCAAACATGTGCAGTTAATACAGGTAATGAGTGGAGAACAGGAAGGCTTATTAAAGAAAAACTAACAGGTCTGTGAGAGCCGGAATTCTTACTGGTTGGTAGGTGATCAAATACTTATGTCATGCAATAAAACGCAAATTAATTACTTCAAAATCATACAATGTGATTTTCTGGATTTTTGTTTTAGATTCCATCTCTCACAGTTGAAGTGTACCTATGATAAAAATTACAGACCTCTACATGCTTTGTAAGTAGGAAAACCTGCGAAATCGGCAGTGTATTAAATACTTGTTCTCCCCACTGTAACTGTGCAATGTTGGGTTGTATTGGAGAGAGTCTCAGTCTTAAATAATTTTCCACACACAGTCTGTGACTGTATTTAGTTTTCATGCTAGTGAGGGTCGAGAATCCACTTTCACATAGGTACGCGGTTGCAAAGGGCATCAGTGTCTTAACAGCGCGATTTTCCAAGGCAAGAAACTCTTGAGTGCAGCCCAATCCAGAAATCTGGCAGTGGCTTCTGATTCAACTCAATTTTCACAGAACAGCTTGTTGTAATTTTGATGAGGCTCTCTTGTTCAGATATTGGTAAGTGGACTGGAGGCAGGGCATGAAAAGAATAACGAATCCAGTTGTTTGTGTCGTCCATTTTGGGAAAGTACTTGTGTTATTGCGCACCCAGCTCACTCGGGTGCTTCGCTATATCACAATTGACATTGTCCGTAAGTTTGAATTCATTTGCACACAAAAAAATCATACAATGATGGAAAGACCTGTGTGTTGTACTTGTTAATGCAGACAGAGAAGAGCTCCAACTTCTTAATCATAGCCTCAATTTTGTCCTGCACATTGACTATATTGCAGAGAGTCCCTGTAATCCTAGATTCAGATCATTCAGGCAAGAAAAAACATCACCCAGATAGGCCAGTCGTGTGAGAAACTCAACATGCAAGCTGTCAGACAGGTGAAAATGATGGTCAGTAAAGAAAACTTTAAGCTCGTCTCTCAATTCAAAAAAATGTGTCAATACTTTGCCCCTTGATGACCAGCGCACTTCTGTATGTTGTAAAAGCGTTACATGGTCGCTACCCATATCATTGCATTGTGCAGAAAATACACAAGAGTATATTAACAAAGTTAACCATTCCCTTGGCAGCAAGAGCCTCTCGGTGGATGTACCCAAGTGCAATCGGGAGCAACTGCTTGCCCGCACGTTACCACTCCACTATGACTCCCTGTCATGGCTTTTGCGCCATTAGTACAGATACCAACACATCTTGACCACCAAAGTCCATTTGATGCCACAAAGCTGCCCAGTACTTTAAAAAATATCCTCATGTTGTCCTGGTTTCCAGTGGTTTGCAGAAGAGGATGTCTTCCTTAATTGACCCCCCATAAACATAACGGACATATACCAAGAGCTGTGCCAGGCCTGCCACATCTGTTGACTCATCCAGCTGTAACGCATATAATTCACTGGCTTGTATGCGAAGCAGTAATTGTTTCAAAACATCTCCTGCCATGTCACTGATGCGTCGTGAAACAGTGTAGTTTGATGAAGATATTGTCTGTATAGTTTTTTGGGCCTTTCCCCCCAGCATTGCCCCAGCCATATCCATGGCAGCAGGAAGAATTAAATCCTCCACAATAGTATGCGGTTGCCTGTCCTAGCCACTCAGTAGCTCACCATATAAGATGCTTCTAGCCCCTTCTTATTAATGGTATCTGATGCTTTTATACGTCTTACTACTCGAAAGTCGTCTTTATTCTCGCTCAAAAAACTCCTGTGGCTTATTTTTCAAATTGTCATGTTTAGATTCGAAATATCTGCGCAAGAGTGAAGGTTTCCTGTGAGAGAGTAACGGTTAATGTGATTGGATGTTAATTATTTGACGAGGCTACCAGTATTTGACATTGTGTTGTTGTTTCGCTGAATACTAGATGGTTTAATTTTACTTTTGGCAGTGAAACGAGGCTACTCAGGTGAGAAAAAAAACTCGCCCAAATGTATAGCCCTGTTGCAAAATATAAATGTACTGTTTGAAAATGTGAAGAAATGAATAAAAAAATATGTATAAATATTTTTTTAAATGTGAATCACATTTTTATTTGGCGTACCCCCGATGGCATTGTACCTCAGTTTGGGAATACCCGTTGTAGATGAAGGGGAGGAGAGGTTAAGTTAAAGAAGGAATTTTAAGGCTTGAGAAATGGATTATGTATGTGTGCCATTCAGAGGGTGGATAGGAAAGACAAAAGACGTAGGTGCCTTTGAACGGGGTATGGTAATAGGCGCCAGGCACAATAATTTGAGCGTGTCAAGAACTGCAACGCTGCCGGGTTTTTCATGCTCAACAGTGTCCCGTGTATCAAGAATGGTCCACCACCCAAAGGACATCCAGCCAACTTCACACAACTGTTGGAAGCAATGGAGTCAACATGGGCCAGCATCCCTGTGGAACGCTTTTTAACACCTTGTATGGTCCATGCCCTGACCAATTGAAGCTGTTCTGAAGGCAAAAGGGGATGCATCTCAATATTAGGAAGGTGTTCCTAAGGTTTTGTACACTCAGTGTATACTGCCCTGTTGGAGCTAGAAACATAAGGATTTCACTGCACCTGCAAAATACATGTACACAACCAATAAAATGTTTTGAACAGCAGCGTAGGATTGGTGAATTCTTTCAACTTCTAGAGGTAAAAAATAAAAACATAGGAAAAGAAGAAAAAGCGCTGCCTGCCTTCCTGAACCAATTACAGTAATCATTTGTGACCCATAAGCATGATGGGAGTGGGACAGACAAATCAGAGACAACGGGGCACTGAACCAAAGCATAGTGACTACTGTGACAGTGACAACCCATAATCCTCCTGTTCAATGACCTGGTTCTGGGAACAGAGGAGGAAGAGAGTGAGTGAATGAGGGAGCAGAGCGAGAGATATAATGTTAGAGAGTGCTTGACTGAGTGAGTGAGTGAGTGAGTGAGTGAGTGAGTGAGTGAGTGAGTGAGTGAGTGAGTGAGTGAGTGAGTGAGTGAGTGAGTGAGTGGAGGGCACATCGGTGTCAGTAAAAGTGTTATTGGCAATTTCAACCAACCCTCCCTCTCCCATTTGTCGTCCTCCTCTTCCTGTCTTCTTGGAAGCCTTAAATGTGTGTGCCTGCTGCATCTGAACACACGTTATAAAACTAATGACAATAATGGTAATAGCAGGCCCTTTCTGGGCCATCTGTCAGTTTTTACCTCCTACTACCCCAGGGAAGGAGTTGAACAACTCACTGAGATGATTCATGGATCTAATTTCACCCAACACAACCCAGGGAAGAGTGCGCTTGAGATACCCTTTAATGAAATGGCAAATAAATGGCATGTTTATTTTTTACTGTCGAAGCAGAAAGCACCTTTATATTAAGTTGTTTTAAACACAGAAGAAAGTGATAGAAAACTTTCCACAGTCAAAAGTTGCATGCTAATACCATGGCTACTAAGACTTACTGAAAGATTTCATGATAAAGCAGAGAGATTAAATCGATGTAGGGCTACAGCAGGTAGTAACAGCCCATAGACCGACCATACTTGTCAATGGGTCCCCGCCCAACCCTTTCATCCCCTTATCCACACAGAACTCTGGGATAGAGGAGAACGTTCCCATGTGGCATCACATGACCACTGACGATTACCGTGGGGTGACATAGGAGGAGGACAACAAGGGAGAAGGGCCCGTCTGACTGCCTTTCCCAGCATCCCCAGGGAGGGCCAAACAGAGGGTCAGGACTCAGGAGCCATTTGCAAACTGGGGACACTGTGAAGGGGGAAGGGTGTGGTAGCAGCTGTCTGGAACAAGCAGACGTAAAGGAGAAGATGGGGTCAGGTTTTTTAACATGCCTCCTCCTCCATCAGTATTTAACTCTGATCATCCCATGGATGAACAGACCATTGGCCTTGTGGGAGACAGAGACCCAGAGGTTATGGGGGTTTCAATGGAGATAGAAATAAACATTTAAATAACTGACACCACTCAACTTCATTAGTATGCAATAACAGTGCAATTACTAAAGTACTATATAGCAATGTAATAACAGTGTAATTACTAAAGTAGTATATAGCAATGTAATAACGGTGTAATTACTAAAGCACTATATAGCAATGTAATAACGGTGTAATTACTAAAGCACTATATAGCAATGTAATACTAAAGCACTATATAGCAATGTAATAACAATGTAATACTAAAGTACTCTATAGCAATGTAATAACAATGTAATTACTAAAGCACTATATAGCAATGTAATAACAATGTAATACTAAAGTACTCTATAGCAATGTAATAACAATGTAATTACTAAAGCACTATATAGCAATGTAATAACAATGTAATTACTAAAGCACTATATAGCAATGTAATAACGGTGTAATTACTAAAGTACTATATAGCAATGTAATAACAATGTAATTACTAAAGCACTATATAGCAATGTAATAACAATGTAATTACTAAAGCACTATATAGCAATGTAATAACAATGTAATTACTAAAGCACTATATAGCAATGTAATAATCACTGATCATAATCTTGATGTGATTGGCCTGACTGAAACATGGCTTAAGCCTGATGAATTTACTGTATTAAATGAGGTCTCACCTCCTGGCTACACTAGTGACCATATCCCCCGTGCATCCCGCAAAGGCGGAGGTGTTGCTAACATTTACGATAGCAAATTTCAATTTACAAAAAAAAAAAAGACGTTTTCGTCTTTTGAGCTTCTAGTCATGAAATCTATGCAGCCTACTCAATCACTTTTTATAGCTACTGTTTACAGGCCTCCTGGGCCATATACAGCGGTCCTCACTGAGTTCCCTGAATTCCTATCGGACCTTGTAGTCATAGCAGATAATATTCTAATCTTTGGTGACTTTAATATTCACATGGAAAAGTCCACAGACCCACTCCAAAAGGCTTTCGGAGCCATCATCGACTCAGTGGGTTTTGTCCAACATGTCTCTGGACCCACTCACTGTCACAGTCATACGCTGGACCTAGTTTTGTCCCATGGAATAAATGTTGTGGATCTTAATGTTTTTCCTCATAATCCTGGACTATCGGACCACCATTTTATTACGTTTGCAATTGCAACAAATAATCTGCTCAGACCCCAACCAAGGAACATCAAAAGTTGTGCTATAAATTCACAGACAACACAAAGATTCCTTGATGTCCTTCCAGATTCCCTCTGTCTACCCAAGGACGCCAGAGGACAAAAATCAGTTAACCACCTAACTGAGGAACTCAATTTAACCTTGCGCAATACCCTAGATGCAGCTGCACCCCTAAAAACTAAAATCATTTCTCATAAGAAACTAGCTCCCTGGTACACAGAAAATACCCGAGCTCTGAAGCAAGCTTCCAGAAAATTGGAACGGAAATGGCGCCACACCAAACTGGAAGTCTTCCGACTAGCTTGGAAAGACAGTACCGTGCAGTACCGAAGAGCCCTTACTGCTGCTCGATCATCCTATTTTTCTAACTTAATTGAGGAAAATAAGAACAATCCGAAATTCCTTTTTGATACTGTCGCAAAGCTAACTAAAAAGCAGCATTCCCCAAGAGAGGATGACTTTCACTTTAGCAGTGATAAATTCATGAACTTCTTTGAGGAAAAGATTATGATTATTAGAAAGCAAATTACGGACTCCTCTTTAAATCTGCGTATTCCTTCAAAGCTCAGTTGTCCTGAGTCTGCACAACTCTCCCAGGACCTAGGATCAAGCGAGACGCTCAATTGTTTTAGTACTATATCTCTTGACACAATGATGAAAATAATCATGGCATCTAAACCTTCAAGCTGCATACTGGACCCTATTCCAACTAAACTACTGAAAGAGCTGCTACCTGTGCTTGGCCCTCCTATGTTGAACATAATAAACGGCTCTCTATCCACCGGATGTGTACCAAATTACTAAAAGTGGCAGTAATAAAGCCTCTCTTGAAAAAGCCAAACCTAGACCCAGAAAATATAAAAAACTATCGGCCTATATCGAATCTTCCATTCCTCTCAAAATTTTTAGAAAAGGCTGTTGCGCAGCAACTTACATCTTCCTGAAGACAAACAATGTATACGAAATGCTTCAGTCTGGTTTTAGACCCCATCATAGCACTGAGACGGCACTTGTGAAGGTGGTAAATGACATTTTAATGGCATCGGACCGAGGCTCTGCATCTGTCCTCGTGCTCCTAGACCTTAGTGCTGTTTTTGATACCATCGATCACCACATTCTTTTGGAGAGATTGGAAACCCAAATTGGTCTACACAGATAAGTTCTGGCCTGGTTTAGATCTTATCTGTCGGAAAGATATCAGTTTGTCTCTGTGAATGGTTTGTCCTCTGACAAATCAACTGTAAATTTTGGTGTTCCTCAAGGTTCCGTTTTAGGACCACTATTGTTTTCACTATATATTTTACCTCTTGGGGATGTTATTCGAAAACAAAATGTTAACTTTCACTGCTATGCGGATGACACACAGCTGTACATTTCAATGAAACATGGTGAAGCCCCAAAATTGCCCTTGCTAAGAAGCATGTGTTTCAGACATAAGGAAGTGGATGGCTGTAAACTTTCTACTTTTAAACTCAGACAAAACAGAGATGCTTGTTCTAGGTCCCAAGAAACAAAGAGATCTTCTGTTGAATCTGACAATTAATCTTAATGGTTGTAGAGTCGTCTCAAATAAAACTGTAAAGGACCTCGGCGTTACTCTGGACCCTGATCTCTCTTTTGAAGAACATATCAAGACAATTTCAAGGACAGCTTTTTCCATCTACGTAACATTGCAAAAATCAGAAACATTCCGTCCAAAAATGATGCAGAAAAATGAATCCATGCTTTTGTCACTTCTAGGTTAGACTACTGCAATGCTCTACTTTCCGGCTACCTGGATAAAGCACTAAATAAACTTCAGTTAGTGCTAAATACGGCTGCTAGAATCCTGACTAGAACCAAAAAATGTGATCATATTACTCCAGTGCTAGCCTCTCTACACTGGCTTCCTGTCAAAGCAAGGGCTGATTTCAAGGTTTTACTGCTAACCTACAAAGCATTACATGGGCTTGCTCCTACCTATCTCTCTGATTTGGTCCTGCCGTACATACCTACACGTACGCTACGGTCACAAGACGCAGGCCTCCTAATTGTCCCTAGAATTTCTAAGCAAACAGCTGGAGGCAGGGCTTTCTCCTATAGAGCTCCATTTTTATGGAACGGTCTGCCTACCCATGTCAGAGACGCAAACTCGGTCTCAAACCTTTAAGTCTTTACTGAAGACTCATCTCTTCAGTGGGTCATATGATTGAGTGTAGTCTGGCCCAGGAGTGGGAAGGTGAACGGAAAGGCTCTGGAGCAACGAACCGCCCTTGCTGTCTCTGCCTGGCCGGTTCCCCTCTTTCCACTGGGATTCTCTGCCTCTAACCCTATTACAGGGGCTGAGTCACTGGCTTACTGGGGCTCTCTCATGCCGTCCCTGGAAGGGGTGCGTCACCTGAGTGGGTTGATTCACTGATGTGGTCATCCTGTCTGGGTTGGCGCCCCCTTGGGTTGTGCCATGGCAGAGATCTTTGTGGGCTATACTCAGCCTTGTCTCAGGATGGTAAGCTGGTGGTTGAAGATATCCCTCTAGTGGTGTGGGGGCTGTGCTTTGGCAAAGTGGGTGGGGTTATATCCTTCCTGTTTGGCCCTGACCGGGGGTGTCCTCGGATGGGGCCACAGTGTCTCCTGACCCCTCCTGTCTCAGCCTCCAGTATTTATGCTGCAGTAGTTTGTGTCGGGGGGCTAGGGTCAGTTTGTTATATCTGGAGTACTTCTCCTGTCGTATTTGGTGTCCTGTGTGAATCTAAGTGTGCGTTCTCTAATTCCCTCCTTCTTTCTCTCTCTCGGAGGACCTGAGCCCTAGGACCATGCCCCAGGACTACCTGACATGATGACTCCTTGCTGTCCCCAGTCCACCTGGCCGTGCTGCTGCTCCAGTTTCATCTGTTCTGCCTTATTATTATTCGACCATGCTGTTCATTTATGAACATTTGAACATCTTGGCCATGTTCTGTTAAAATCTCCACCCGGCACAGCCAGAAGAGGACTGGCCACCCCACATATGCTCTCTCTAATTCTCTCTTTCTTTCTCTCTCTCGGAGGACCTGTGCCCTAGGACCATGCCCCAGGACTACCTGACATGATGACTCCTTGCTGTCCACAGTCCATCTGACCGTGCTGCTGCTCCAGTTTCAACTGTTCTGCCTTATTATTATTCGACCGTGCTGGTCATTTATGAACATTTGAACATCTTGGCCATGTTCTGTTATAATCTCCACCCGGCACAGCCAGAAGAGGACTGGCCACCCCACATAGCCTGGTTCCTCTCTAGGTTTCTTCCTAGGTTTTGATATTTCAAACTTTTTAACAAATCAAAAACTGAAAAATTGGGCGTGCAAAATTATTCAGCCCCTTTACTTTCAGTGCAGCAAACTCTCTCCAGACGTTCAGTGAGGATCTCTGAATGATCCAATGTTGACCTAAATGACTAATGATGATAAATACAATCCACCTGTGTGTCATCAAGTCTCCGTATAAATGCACCTGCACCGTGATAGTCTCAGAGGTCCATTAAAAGCGCAGAGAGCATCATGAAGAACAAGGAACACACCAGGCAGGTCCGAGATACTGTTGTGAAGAAGTTTAAAACCGGATTTCGATACAAAAAGATTTCCCAAGCTTTAAACATCCCAAGGAGCACTGTGCAAGCGATAATATTGAAATGGAAGGAGTATCAGACCACTGCAAATCTACCAAGACCTGGCCGTTCCTCTAAACTTTCAGCTCATACAAGGAGAAGACTGATCAGAGATGCAGCCAAGAGGCCCATGATCACTCTGGATGAACTGCAGAGATCTACAGCTGAGGTGGGAGACTCTGTCCATAGGACAACAATCAGTCGTATATTGCACAAATCTGGCCTTTATGGAAGAGTGGCAAGAAGAAAGCCATTTCTTAAAGATATCCATAAAAAGTGTTGTTTAAAGTTTGCCACAAGCCACCTGGGAGACACACCAAACATGTGGAAGAAGGTGCTCTGGTCAGATGAAACCAAAATTGAACTTTTTGGCAACAATGCAAAACATTATGTTTGGCGTAAAAGCAACACAGCTCATCACCCTGACCACACCATCCCCACTGTCAAACATGGTGGTGGCAGCATCATGGTTTGGGCCTGCTTTTCTTCAGCAGGGACAGGGAAGATGGTTAAAAATGATGGGAAGATAGATGGAGCCAAATACAGGACCATTCTGGAAGAAAACCTGATGGAGTCTGCAAAAGACCTGAGACTGGGATGAAGATTTGTCTTCCAACAAGACAATGATCCAAAACATAAAGCAAAATCTACAATGGAATGGTTCAAAAATAAACATATCCAGGTGTTAGAAGGGCCAAGTCAAAGTCCAGACCTGAATCCAATCGAGAATCTGTGGAAAGAACTGAAAACTGCTGTTCACAAATGCTCTCCATCCAACCTCACTGAGCTCGAGCTGTTTTGCAAGGAGGAATGGGAAAACATTTCAGTCTCTCGATGTGCAAAACTGATAGAGACATACCCCAAGCGACTTACAGCTGTAATCGCAGCAAAAGGTGGCGCTACAAAGTATTAACTTAAGGGGGCTGAATAATTTTGCACGCCCAATTTTTCAGTTTTTGATTTGTTAAAAAAGTTTGAAATATCCAATAAATGTCGTTCCACTTCATGATTGTGTCCCACTTGTTGTTGATTCTTCGCAAAAAAATACAGTTTTATATTTTTATGTTTGAAGTCTGAAATGTTGCAAAAGGTTGCAAAGTTCAAGGGGGCCGAATACTTTCGCAAGGCACTGTAAATAAAGTTGAGACGGGGAGTGGTGTGTGGCGAAGATGAGTCTCTTTTTTTGAGTAGCCCAGGCTCAACTGTCTCCCGCCAATTCATGCGCATTCATTGTTTCCCTGTGTGAATTGTTCGCTCTTTGATTTTTTTTTAGCACTTTCCAATTATATGTCATCAGTAGTAAATGTACCGTTAATCTTCGTCATTTGGTTACATACAGTGGGGCAAAAAAGTATTTAGTCAGCCACCAATTATGCAAGTTCTCCCACTTAAAAAGATAAGAGAGGCCTGTAATTTTCATCGAGCCGCCAGAACAACTTCAATGCGACTTGGCATTGATTCTACAAGTGTCTGGAACTCTACCCTTCTTCCACAAGAAATTCCATAATTTGGTATTTTGTTGTTAGTGGTGGAAAACAGACACAGCTCCATAATCTAAATAAGTGTTCAATTGGGTTGAGATCAGGTGACTGACTGACACACTTTAAACCCCCTATGCTCCTTTGAGACCCCTCTTTCAAAGTCACTGAGATCTCTTCTTCTAGCCATGATAGCCCCCAAAAAATGGTAATCTGGGCATTGTTATACTTGACCATAAGCATGATGGGATGTTAAATGCTTAATTAAAAGCAAATACTTTCATAATACCTTGTATCACTCCTTTACCCAAGTGTTTCCTTTATTTTGGCAGTTACCTTTATATGCTTGTTTAGGATTTGAGTTTATGATATTAAAACATTCTCTAACATTTACTGCTCATGAGGACAGCTAACGTTAGTCTGCTAAATCAGTGAATGCAAACTAACGTTGGCTTAATTAAGTGGATTGTGTGAAAGGAATGGAAACTGGAGATGTAGGCATTGCAATAATTTGGCTGGCTGAAATACTGTAGTGCATATAAATAGTATGATGCAAATACGATAGCATTTAGTTAAGACAAGCAGGCACATCTCTGTTCACTAGCTAGATAACTGCGGGTAACAACAAAATATGTTTATAACTAACCCTTGTTCTATCTGTGACAAATGTGCCATGGTGCAATCCTGGGACGCTTCTGTTCTTAGGGCCTCGCTGACTCCCAATTCTACAATGAAAACATGGAAAAATCCATCAATGTTCACCTTACCCAGTGTCCTTTAGATATTCATAATCTTCGTAAACTGAGAACACTTAAAACGTTCATTCGTTGGCTGTTTTAAATCACTTAGCAAGTAAAACAAATTGGCATCTAGCTGGCGTTAGCTAATGTGGTTATTCCTGATAGCATAACTTGCTAGCTAGCTGGAAAACAACAAATGTAGCTAATGTTACTTACTAATTGAAAAGCAGACAAATGGTTTCCGAAGGGGAACTACGACGGTGATTTCTCCTGTGAATGTTTTTTTTTATTGACAAAAACAGATTGTGGGTGACTCCCTTCAGTGCCCGTGTTTTGATAGTCCGAATTATTGCAACAGAGAACTGTCCACAAAACTATCCTTATGTTGGTTGATAATAGTAGTAAACCAGAGCAATGGAGAGAAAAAATGTCTGTCAGTCTGGGGCACAGAGCCTGCATCGTGTTGTCCCAGAAACAAAGAACAACACAGCTTCCTAGCGGAGAAATGGGAGAAATACAGCAGTGAGCGCATGAGAAAGGGTAGCCTATTACTGTTATAGAGACTCACGATCAGAATTTACACTCTTGCGCTTCAGTGGAAAGCATGTATATTTGATGCATGTCTGAAGACATAATGACAGAAATGTACTGCACTTCATTATGAGACAAAAAAAACACATAGGCCTACCCTTTCCTTCAGATATCCTATATGGTCCTTTTTTAGGTCAGCAATATGTTTGACTGACCTAATTCCTCTCTTTGGTGATACCTATAATGTAGTTAGGACATTTAGCTACTGTTTAGCTACAGTAGTGGCCTTGGTAATCAAACATACTTGCTAGTTCAGCTAACCAAACCATCAGGCCTAACTTGCTATCACGAAAATTGAATTAAACAATGCCAATAATATGGGGGAACTTTTGCTTTCAAAAGTAACTAAAATATAGAACATGGCCCGAGGAGGTGTGATATATGGCCAATATACCACGTTGCGTAGTGCTTAAGAACAGCTCTTAACAGTGGTATATTGGCCATCTACCATACCCCTTCGGGCATTATTGCGTAAATATACCACGACTGTCAGCCAATCAGCATTCAGGGCTTGAACAACCAACTTTTTAAACAACATTTTATAATACTGTTTACCACGGTTATGACAAAACGTTTATTTTTATTGTCGTAATTACGTTGATAAACAGTTTATAATAGCAATAAGGCACCTCGGGGGTTTGTGATATATGGACAATATACCACGGCTAAGGGCTGTGTCCAGGCTCTCCGCGTTGCGTCAAGATTAGGAACAGCCCTTAGTCGTGGTATATTTGCCATATACCACACCTCCTCGGGCATTATTGCTTAAATCACTATCAATATCTAAGTTCAACCAATATGTAACCATAATACACAATACAGAATTATGAAAATATCTGGGGAAACTGTCAAGTGTAAATGTGTTTCTGAATGAGAAGTAAGTGACAAATGCGATGTGTTTCTTAGGACTTGAATGGTAATGAATGGATCCATTATACTGCCACATGCCAGGGCCACAACACAGGCTGCAGAAGGACAGACACACAGCAGCTGCCAGGCTGCCACATGCCCAGGAGCAGAATCCCAGTGATAGCACAGATGATGTATGTGTGGTGATGGCGGAGTGGAATGAGAGTGCAAATGAACACTCACCGGCCAGTGTTAGGTACAACCATCTAGTACCGGGTCGAACCCCTCTTTGCCCCCAGAACAGCCTGAATTCGTCTGGGCATGGATTCAACAAGTCAAAAACATTCCACAGGGATGTTGGTCCATGCTGACATGACTGCATCACGCAGTTGATGCAGATTGGACAGCTGTACACCACTGCCACCAGCCTGTACTATTGATACCAGACAGGATGTGTCAATGGATCGCGTACCCACTGGAGCTGCTTCTTTTTGTTTTTAGCTGATACAAATTAAACCCGGTGTGGTCTTCTGATTCAATAGCCCATCCGTGACAAGGATCAATGAGTTGTGCGTTCTGCACGCCACTGTTGTACTGTGCAGTTATTTGTCTGTTTTGGCCCACCTGTTAGCTTGCACAATTCTTGCCACTCTCCTTCCGACTCTCATCAACAAGCTATTTTCGTCCACAGGACTGCCGCTGACTGCATTTATTATTATTATTTTGTCGCACCACTTACGGTAAACCCTAGACACTGTAGTGAATGCGTGAAAAGCCCAGGAGGTGCAGACGTTTCTGAAATACTGGATCTGGCCTGCCTGGCACCAACGATAAGCCCAGGAGGTGCAGACGTTTCTGAAATACTGGATCTGGCCTGCCTGGCACCAACGATAAGCCCAGGAGGTGCAGACGTTTCTGAAATACTGGATCTGGCCTGCCTGGCACCAACGATAAGCCCAGGAGGTGCAGACGTTTCTGAAATACTGGATCTGGCCTGCCTGGCACCAACGATAAGCCCAGGAGGTGCAGACGTTTCTGAAATACTGGATCTGGCCTGCCTGGCACCAACGATAAGCCCAGGAGGTGCAGACGTTTCTGAAATACTGGATCTGGCCTGCCTGGCACCAACGATCATACCACGCTCAAAGTCACTTAGGTCACTCGTTTTGCCCACTTAAACATTCAGTCGAACAATATTTTTAATTTAATTTAATTAGAATGACGAAAGACAATGGTCTGGAAGAATTTTGGACCATTCCTCTTTACAAAACTGTTTCAGTTCAGCAATATTCTTGGGATGCCTGGTGTGAACTGCTCTCGAGGTCATGCCACAGCATCTCAATCAAGTCGAGGTCAGGACTCTGACTGGGCCACTCTAGAAATCTTATTTTCTTGTGTTGAAGCCATTCTGTTGTTGATTTACTTCTGTGTTTTGGGTCGTTGTCCATTTGTATCACCTAACTTCTGTTGAGCTTCAATTGGCGGACAGATAGCCTAACATTCTCCTGCAAAATGTCTTGATAAACTAGCAAATTAATTTTTCCATTGATGATAGCAAGCTGTTCAGGCCCTGAGGTAGCAAAACAGCCCCAAACCATGATGCTCCCTCCACCATACTTTACAGTTGGGATGAGGTTTTGAGGTTGGTGTGCTGTGCCTTTTTCTCCACACATAATGTTGTGTGTTCCTTCCTTCCAAACAACTCAACTCTAGTTCCATCTGTCTACAGAATATTTTGCCAGTAGCGCTGTGGAACATCCAGGTGCACTTTTGCAAACTTCAGACATGCAGCAATGTTTTTTTAACAGCAGTGGCTTCTTCCGTGGTGTCTTCCCATGAACAACATTTCTTGTTTAGTGTTTTACGTATCGTAGACTTGTCAACAGAGATTTTAGCATGTTCCAGAGATTTCTGCAGGTCTTTAGCTAAAACTTTAGGATTGTTCTGAACCTCAATGAGCATTCTGTGCTGTGCTCTTGCAGTCATCTTTGCAGGACGGCTACTCCTAGGGAGAGTAGCAACAGTGCTGAACTTTCTCCATTTATAGGCAATTTGTCTTACCGTGGACTAATGAACATAAAGGCTTTTAGAGATACTTTTGTAACCCTTTCCAGCTTTATGCAAGTCAACAATTCTTAATCTTAGGTCTTCTGAGATCTCTTTTGTTTGAGGCGTGGTTCACATCAGGCAATGCTTCTTGTGAATAGCAAACTCAAATTTTGTGAATGTTTTTCATAGGGCAAGGCAGCTCTAACCAACATCTCCAATCTCATCTCATTGATTGGACTCCAGGTTAGCTGACTCCTGACTCCAATTAGTTTTTGGAGAAGTCATTAGCCTAGGGGTTCACATACTTTTTCCAACCTACACTGTGAATGTTTAAATTATGTATTCAATATAGACAAGAAAAATACAATAATTTGTGTGTTATTAGTTTAAGCACACTGTCTATTGTTATGACTTAGATGAAGATCAAATTTGATTACAAATTTATGTAGAAATCCAGGTAATTTCAAAGTGCCAGCCCAGACGGCCTCAGAGCATGCGAAGACCAGTTGGCTGGAGTGTTTACGGACATATTCAATCTCTCGCTATCCAGTCTGTTGTCCCCACATGCTTCAAGATGTCCACCATTGCTCCTGTAACCAAGAAAGAAAATGTAACTGAACTAAATATTGCCCGTAGCACTCACTTCTGTCATCATGAAGTGCTTTTAGAGACTAGTCAGGATCATATCACCTCTACCTTTTATTTTTTTTATTTTACCTTTATTTAACCAGGTAGGCTAGTTGAGAACAAGTTCTCATTTACAACTGTGACCTGGCCAAGATAAAGCATAGCAGTGTGAACAGACAGCAACACAGAGTTACACATGGAGTAAACAATAAACAAGTCAATAACACAGTAGAAAAAAGAAAAGAGAGAGTCTATATACATTGTGTGCAAAAGGCATGATGAGGTAGGCGAATAATTAAAATTTTAGCAGATTAACACTGGAGTGATAAATGCTCAGATGGGCTATTTACCTATGGACTATGTACAGCTGCAGCGATCGGTTAGCTGCTCAGATAGCAGATGTTTAAAGTTGGTGAGGGAGATAAAGGTCTCCAACTTCAACAATTTTTGCAATTCGTTCCAGTCACAGGCAGCAGAGAACTGGAAGGAAAGGCGGCCAAATGAGGTGTTGGCTTTAGGGATGATCAGTGAGATACACCTGCTGGAGCGCGTGCTACGGGTGGGTGTTGCCATCGTGACCAGTGAACTGAGATAAGGTGGAGCTTTACCTAGCATGGACTTGTAGATGACCTGGAGCCAGTGGGTCTGGCGACGAATATGTAGCGAGGGCCAGCCGACTAGAGCATACAGGTCGCAGTGGTGGGTGGTATAAGGTGCTTTAGTAACAAAGCGGATGGCACTGTGATAAACTGCATCAAGTTTGCTGAGTAGAGTATTGGAAGCCATTTTGTAGATGACATCGCCGAAGTCGAGGATCGGTAGGATAGTCAATTTTACGAGGGTAAGTTTGGCGGCGAGAGTGAAGGAACCTTTGTTGCGAAATAGAAAGCCGATTCTAGATTTGATTTTGGATTGGAGATGTTTGATATGATTCTGGAAGGAGAGTTTACAGTCTAGCCAGACACCTAGGTACTTATAGATGTCCACATATGATGATGTGGTGATGCTAGTCGGGCGTGCGGGTGCAGGCAGCAAAAGGTTGAAAAGCATTTGCTGGAGGTTATTGTTGGAGGTTAGATAGCACAGTGTCCAAGGAAGGGCCAGAAGTATACAGAATGGTGTCGTCTGCATAGAGGTGGATCAGGGAATCGCCCGCAGCAAGAGCAACATCATTGATATATACAGAGAAAAGAGTCGGCCTGAGAATTGAACCCTGTGGCACCCCCATAGAGACGGCCAGAGGACCGGACAACATGCCCTCCGATTTGACACACTGAACTCTGTCTGCAAAGTAGTTGGTGAACCAGGCAAGGCAGTCATTAGAAAAACCGAGGCTACTGAATCTGCCGATAAGAATATGGTGATTGACAGAGTCGAAAGCCTTGGCCAGGTCGATGAAGACGGCTGCACAGTACTGTCTTTTATCGATGGCGGTTATGATATCGTTTAGGACCTTGAGCGTAGCTGAGGTGCACCCGTGACCGGCTCGGAAACCAAATTGCACAGCGGAGAAGGCACGGTGGGATTCGAGATGGTCAGTGATCTGTTTGTTGACTTGGCTTTCGAAGACCTTAGATAGGCAGGGCAGGATGGATATAGGTCTGTAACAGTTTGGGTCCAGGGTGTCTCTCGGCTGCTTTCCAGTCCTTGGAGATCTCGGGCGATATGAAAGAGAGGTTGAACGGGCTGGTAATAGGGGTTCTGACAATGGCGGCGGATAGTTTCAGAAATAGAGGGTCCAGATTGTCATGCCCAGCTGATTTGTACGGGTCCAGGTTTTGCAGCTCTTTCAGAACATCTGCTATCTGGATTTGGGTAAAGGAGAAGCTGGGGAGGCTTGGGCGAGTAGATGTGTGTGTAGGGGGGTGGAGCTGTTGGCCGAGGTTGGAGTAGCCAGGAGGAAGGCATGGCCAGTCGTTGAGAAATGCTTGTTGAAGTTTTCGATTAGCCTCAGTGCAGTGGGCAGCTGGGAGGAGGTGCTCTTGTTCTCCATGGACTTAACAGTGTCTCATAACTTTTTGGAGTTAGATCTACAGGATGCAAATTTCTGCTTGGAAAAGCTAGCCTTTGCTTTCCTGACTGACTGCGTGTATTGGTTCCTGACTTCCCTGAGCATATCGCGGGGACTATTCAATGCTATTGCAGTCCGCCACAGAATTTTTTTGTGCTGGTCAAGGGCAGTCAGGTCTGGAGTGAACCAGGGGCTATATCTGTTCTTAGTTCTGCATTTTTGAACGGAGCATGCTTATCTAAAATGGTGAGGAAGTTACTTTTAAAGAATGACCAGGCATCCTCAACTGACGGGATGAGGTCAATATCCTTCCAGGATACCCGGGCCAGGTCGATTAGAAAGGCCTGCTCGCAGAAGTGTTTTAGGGAGCGTTTGACAGTGATTAGGGGTGGTCGTTTGACTGCGGACCCGTAGCGGATACAGGCAATGAGGCAGTGATCGCTGAGATCCTGATTGAATCAAATCAAATCAAATCAAATTTATTTATATAGCCCTTCGTACATCAGCTGATATCTCAAAGTGCTGTACAGAAACCCAGCCTAAAACCCCAAACAGCAAGCAATGCAGGTGTAGAAGCACGGTGGCTAGGAAAAACTCCCTAGAAAGGCCAAAACCTAGGAAGAAACCTAGAGAGGAACCAGGCTATGTGGGGTGGCCAGTCCTCTTCTGGCTGTGCCGGGTGGAGATTATAACAGAACATGGCCAAGATGTTCAAATGTTCATAAATGACCAGCATGGTCGAATAATAATAAGGCAGAACAGTTGAAACTGGAGCAGCAGCACAGTCAGGTGGAAGTTGAAACTGGAGCAGCAGCATGGCCAGGTGGACTGGGGACAGCAAGGAGTCATCATGTCAGGTAGTCCTGGGGCATGGTCCTAGGGCTCAGGTCAGTTGAAACTGGAACAGCAGCATGGCCAGGTGGACTGGGGACAGCAAGGAGTCATCATGTCAGGTAGTCCTGGGGCATGGTCCTAGGGCTCAGGTCCTCCGAGAGAGAGAAAGAAAGAGAGAAGGAGAGAATTAGAGAACGCACACTTAGATTCACACAGGACACCGAATAGGACAGGAGAAGTACTCCAGATATAACAAACTGACCCCAGCCCCCCGACACATAAACTACTGCAGCATAAATACTGGAGGCTGAGACAGGAGGGGTCAGGAGATTGAAGACAGCGGAGGTGTATTTGGGGGGCCAGTTGGTCAGGATAACGTCTATGAGGGTGCCCTTGTTTACAGATTTAGGGTTGTACCTGGTGGGTTCCTTGATGATTTGTGTGAGATTGAGGGCATCTAGCTTAGATTGTAGGACTGCTGGGGTGTTAAGCATATCCCAGTTTAGGTCACCTAACAGAACAAACTCTGAAGCTAGATGGGGGGCGATCAATTCACAAATGGTGTCCATGGCACAGCTGGGAGCTGAGGGGGGGTCGGTAGCAGGCGGCAACAGTGAGAGACTTATTTCTGGAGAGATTCATTTTTTAAATTAGAAGTTCAAACTGTTTGGGTATGGACTTGGAAAGTATGACATTACTTTGCAGGCTATCTCTGCAGTAGTCTGCAACTCCTCCCCCTTTGGCAGTTCTATCTTGACAGAAAATGTTATAGTTGGGTATGGAAATCTCAGAATTTTTGGTGGCCTTCCTAAGCCAGGATTCAGACACAGCAAGGACATCAGAGTTGGCAGAGTGTGCTAAAGCAGTGAGTAAAACAAACTTAGGGAGGAGGCTTCTGATGTTGACATGCATGAAACCAAGGCTTTTTCGATCACAGAAGTCAACAAATGAGGGTGCCTGGGGACATACAGGGCCTGGGTTTACCTCCACATCACCCGCGGAACAGAGGAGGAGTAGGATGAGGGTACGGCTAAAGACTATCAAAACTGGTCTCCTCGAGCGTTGGGGACAAAGAATAAAAGGAGCTGATTTCTGGGCGTGGTAGAATATATTCAGGGCATAATGCGCAGACAGGGGTATGGTGGGGTACGGGTACAGCGGAGGTAAGCCCAGGCACTGGGTGATGATAAGAGAGGTTGTGTCTCTGGACATGCTGGTTGTAATGGGTGAGGTCACCGCATGTGTGGGAGGTGGGACAAAGGAGGTATCAGAGGTATGAAGAGTGGAACTAGGGGGTCCATTGTAAACTAAAACAATGATAACTAACCTGAACAACAGTATACAAGGCATATTGACATTTGAGAGAGACATACAACGAGGCATAAAGTAATAAAGTAATCGCAGCTAATCAGCTAACACAACACCAGCTAATCAGCTAACACAACAACAGCAGGTAAAATGGCGATGACTAGGCAGAGAGGGTCGGATTAACTACACACAGAGCCTGAGTTCGCGGCTGGGGCCGAAAAAATAAATAAACAGAATTGGTATACCATGATTAATGGGCGGTCCAGCAGGCATCAGCTATGTAGCCAAGTGATCATAGTGTCCAGGGGGCAGCAGTAGATGGAACAGGGGAGCCGCCACTACACTAGCGACACAGCGTTTAAAGTTAGTAGCCCTGGGCTAGTAGGAGCGTCTGCTCCGACGGAGGCCGGATGAAGCTACAGCGGATGGAGTATTCGTCGGCAGACCAGTCGTGGTGGTGCGGCGGGGCGCCGTGTGTGTCGACAGAGAATCCAAGCCAGATGGCGAAAGGGGTATTGTGGAATTTAGTTTGCTAGTCGGGAGATGTGCCTGGCTCACGGCTAACTGGTGCTAGCTTCGTGGCAATGGCGTTGGCCACTATATCCAATCAGTAGCAGCGGTGATCCGGTGCCAAGGTCCAGAGTTTACAGCAAGCATCCGGTAGAGTTTGGGGCTCTAGCCGTGTATGAGTGGGGTTTGGGTGAACAGCTGAGTAGGCCGGGAGGTGGGCCTCAGGGATAGCTTCGGTACTGGGTGCCACGGTGAGTGAAAACTAGCTGTGAGCTAGCTAGCTGCAAGCTGTGAGCTAGCTAGCTAGCTGCAAGCTAGCTGTGAAGATCAGAATTAGTGGTCCAGGGATTACGGCAGGAATCCGGCATTGTTGTGGAGAGACAGTCCGAAATTGGTAGACAAGCGAGCATTATCCAGGCTAAAAACAGGGCTGGTATCTGTGCAGAAGGTAAAAGCCGCTAGCAGTTGCTCACAATGACTAAATAGCTTGTAGCTAATTAGCTGGTTAGCTTCTGGAGATTCTTGAATGTGTTCGAAACTTGAAAATAATAGCGATTCCGTATCACATTGGGTGAGGCAGGTTACTGGAAGGTATAATCGAATAAAAAATCGAAAAGAGATAAATTGAAATATGTATACAAAAAATATGAAAAATACAAAAGTACACGAGAGGACAAAACAAACACGTCTTCTCTGCTACGCCACCTGACACACTAGACCCACTTCAATTTGCTTACCGCCCCAATATAGCTTGACTATAGCTCAGCATTCAACACCATAGTACCCTCGAAGCTCATCATTTAGCTTGAGGCCCTGGGTCTGAGCCCCGCCCTCTGCAACTGGGTCCTGGACTTCCTGACAGGCCGCCCCCAGGTGGTAAGGGTAGGTAACAACACATCCGCCACGCTGATCCTCAACACTGGGGCCCCTCAGGGGTGCGTGCTTAGTCCCCTCCTGTACTCCCTGTTCACCCACAACTGCACGGCCAAACACGACTCGAACGCCATCATTAAATTTACTGATGACACAACAGTGGTAGGCTTGATCAACGACAACGATGAGACAGCCTATAGGGAGGAGGTCAGAGACCTGGCAGTGTGGTGCCAGTGAGCAAGACAAAGGAGCTGATCGTGGACTATAGGAAAAGGCTGGCTGAACAGGCCCTCATTAATGTCGATGGGGATGTAGTGGAGCGGGTAGAGAGTTTCAAGTTCCTTGGTGTTGTCGTGACTTTGGCCTGGGGTAGGTTTATGACCGTCATAAATACCTCTTCCCCCCTTTTTCCTCTCTGTACCCTACTAATGTGAAATTTGAAAACCCCTTGGTTAATTTAGAGATTCTGGGAACATCAGAAGGTGGGGGGAAATGAACTATATTCTGGTAATCCGACCAATTGATCATATGCGGTGGTACTTAATGAATATGATGTCAGTTCGGTTGTCATCTGAGACATTCTCCTCAATGATAGGGTGACATAAACTCTACAGTGGAAAGTCTACACATCAGAGTTATCAGATTCACATGGAATTGTTGTTCAATTTCAATGTTTGAATATAAAATTATTGGTGTAGAGATTAAATGTAATTTTAGCTTCTAAATGAGAGATTTGGGTTTTCATAAGGTTGGGGCTCTGCTCAATCAGTGGCCCGCCCCTGACATGGGTTATAAAACTTTTCAAACACGCCCTCCTCTCCCTTCCTATATAAAGCCTTGATTACAATATAACCTCCTGTTCTAAGTACGTGAGGTCTGCAGCCTCTGCGTTAAAATGACTATCATGTCAACTACAGAACTAAGCCAACCTCAGCGTGAGCTTTGGTTGCGAATGGTATGAACTTTGAACTCTTATTCACTACAGAAGTGATACCTCCTAGCCGTTGAGTTAGAAAGAGCAGCTGCAAACGCGGGCTAGGAAAGAACAGACAGAGTATCCCATCTACCACACAACGACGTTACTACAACGTATCCAATTGACCACCAGAGACATTCTTCAAAGGACAAAGGACTTGGTTTGGCAACATGGCCTTCCATCTACCACCAACCTTCCGAAGCGTAGCTTAGAATAAATATTTATTGCATTTTCCTTTTCCAAACGGGCGGTAATTTAGAATGCATAAGATACTGTATTTACGATAGCACAGTTTCTCCCTTTGTCCCTCAGTCTTCCCGCTCTTTCACTCAAACCCAGCCCCTTTTCTTTTGTGTAACCAGCTGTCATATCTGTTCCGCCCGCTAGGGAAGTTTTCCTTTATGACGTCATTTGTAATCAAGGTATGATTCATTCTTTGTATATGTAATTCTGTGTGATTAGTTAGGTATTTAGTAAATAAATAATTAAACCCAATTTTGTATTGCTGATTCAACTTGTTAGCCAGGGTTTGTGAAGATAACCAAGAATTTACAACTTTCAGATGAGACTGAATTAAGGTGACGATTAATATTGACTGCTATTGATGTAAAATATTACTAGGTCTTTAAGAGTTTATTCAGAAGATAACAGCTCGATAAATATTATTTTGTGGTTCCCCGACTCTCTAGTTAATTACATTTACATGATTAGCTCAATCAGATAATATTAATTACGGAGAAAGGATTTTATAGAATAACATGTCATATCACTTAATCCGGCATAGCCAAAGCCACAACAGTGTCCACATCATCCAAAAACTATCACGGTCCACACACCAAGACAGCCATGAAGAGGGCACGACAACACCTTTTCCCCCCCAGGAAACTGAAAAGATTTGGCATGGGTCCTCAGATCCTCAAAACGTTATACAGCGGCACCATCGAGAACATACTGACCCGTTGCATCACCGCCTGGAATGGTAACTACTCGGCACTCCCCTCTGTAAGGCGCTACAGAGGGGAGTGCGTATGGCCCAGTACATCATTGGGGCCAAGCTTCCAGCCATCCAGGACCTATATACTAGGCGGTGTCAGAGGAAAGCACAAAAAATTGTCAAAGACTCAAGTCACCCAAGTTATAGACTGTTCTCTCTGCTAGCACACGGCAAGCGGTACCAGAGCGCCAAGTCTAGGACCAAAAGGCTCCTTTACAGCTTCTACCCCCAAGCCATGCTGCCCGACAATTAATCAAATGGCCACCCGGACTATTTACATTGACACCCCCCCATTTGTTTTCATACTGCTGCTACTCACTGTTTATTATCTATGCATAGTCATTTTACCCCTATCTACATGTACAAACTACCTCGACTAACCTGTACCCCCGCATATTGACTCAGTACCAGTAGCCCCTGTATATAGCCTCGTTATTGTTATTTTATTGTGTTACTTTGATAATTTTTTACTTAAGTTTATTTGGTAAATATTTTCTTAACTCTTTCTTAAACTGCATTGTTGGTTAAGGACGTGTAAGTAAGCATGTCACGGTAAGGTCTAGACCTGTTGTATTCGGCGCATGTGACAAATAAAGTTTGATTTGATTTGAATTGAGAGCATCCTGTCGGGCTGTATCACTGCCTGGTACAGTAACTGCACCACTCGCAACTGCAGGGCTCTCCATACCGTGTTGCGGTCTGCCCTACGCATCAGCTACCTGGGCAAGCTACCTGGCCTCCAGGACACCTACAGCACCCGATGTCACAGAAAGATCATCAATGACAACAACTACCAGAGCCACTGCCTGTTCACCCCGCTATCATCCAGAAGGCGAGGTCAGTACAGATGCATCAAAGCTGGGACCTAGAGACTGAAAAACGGCTTCTATATTAAGACCATCAGACTGTTAAATAGCCATCACCAGCACATTATAGGCTGCTGCCTTATATACATAGACTTGAAATCACTGGCCACTTTAATAATGGAACACTAGTCACTTTAATAATGTTGACATATTTTGCATTACTCATCTCATATGTATATACTGTATTCTATCCTATTCTGCTGTATCTTAGTTTATGCCACTCTGACATTGTTCATCCAAATATTTATATATTCTTAATTCTATTCCTTTACTTTAGATTGTGTGTATTGTTAGATATTACTGCACTGTTGGAGCTAGAAGCACAAGTATTTCACTACACCCGCAATAACATCTGCTAAACACGTGTTTGATTTGAGATGGAGATAAACCGGTCCAGTTTGAGTGTTTTTTTTGCAGCTCGTTCCAGTCGCTAGCTGCAGCGAACTGAAAAGATTAGCGACCCAGGGATGTGTGTGCTTTGGGGACCTTTAACAGAATGTGACTGGCAGAACAGGTGTTGTATGTGGAGGATAAGGGTTGCAGTAGGTATCTCAGATAGGGGGGGTGAGGCCTAAGAGGTCTTTATAAATAAGCATCAACCAGGGGCTCTTGCGACGGGTATATAGAGATGGCCAGTTTACAGAGGAGTATAGAGTGCAGTGATGTGTCCTATAAGGAGCATTGGTGGCAAATCTGATGGCCGAATGGTAAAGAACATCTAGCCGTTCGAGATCACCCTTACCTGCTGATCTATAAATTACGTCTCCGTAATCTAGCATGGGTAGGATGGCTTTCTGAATCAGGGTTTGTTTGGCAGCTGGGGTGAAAGAGGAGCGATTACAATAGAGGAAACCAAGTATACATTTGACCTTAGCTTGCAGTGTGGAGCAATGGACAGTGTATCGTCTAGCCATACTCCCAAGTACTTGTATGAGGTGACTACCTCAAGCTCTAAACCCTCAGAGGTAGTAATCACACAGGTGGGGAGAAGGGCATTTTTCTTACCGAACCACATTACATTTGTTTTGGAGATGTTCAAAACAAGGTTAAGGCCAGAGAAAGCTTTGTTGTAGAGCACTTAACACAAAATCCAGGGAGGGGCCAACTGAGGATAAGACTGTATCATCTGCATATAAATGGATGAGAGAGCTTCCTACTGCCTGAGCTATGTTGTTGATGTAAGTTGAAAAGAGCGTGGGGCCTAGGACCGAGCCTTAGTGTACTCCCTTGGTGACAGGCAGTGGCTGAGACAGCAGATGTTCTGACTTTATACACTGCACTCTTTGAGAGAGGTAGTTAGCAAACGAGGTCAAAGACCCCTCAGAGACACCAATGCTACTTAGCCGGTCCACAAGAATGGAATGGTTTATAAAAATTATAAAAATAGCAGACCAACATTGCTTAGAATCAAGGGCAATGTTGACATAATTTAGGACATTTAAGGTTGCGGTGACACATCCATAACCTGAGCGGAAACCTGATTTCATACCATAGAAAATTCTATAGACATCAAGAAAGCCAGTCAGTTGATTATTGACAAGTTTTACCAACACTTTTGATAAACAGGGAAAAATAGAAATTGGCCTATAATATTTAGGATCAGCTTGATCTCCCCGTTTAAATAAAGGATGCACCGTGGCTGCCTTCCAAGCAATGGGAACATCCCCAGAGAGGAGAGACAGGTTAAAAAGGTCAGAGCTAGGCTTGGCGATGATAGGGGCTGCAACCTTAAAGAAAGGGTCTAAGCCATCTGATACAGATGTTTTTTTGAGGTCAAGTTTAAGGAGCTCCTTTAGCACCTCAGACACAGTGACTGCATGCAGGGAGAAACTTTGTAGCAGGGCTGGGGAAAAAGAAGGAGGAGCATCGAGGCTAGTAAAATTAGAAGGGCTGGGAGATGAGGAAATGTTGGCTGGGCAAGGAAGCATGGCTGAGTCAAATAGGTATCCTAACTTAATGAAGTGGTGATGAAAGAGCTCAGTAACCTATCAGGATTATTTGTGAGGATAACATCAGCCTTTTCTGGGTGTTTGGAGTCATACCTTGTAGGATTGGTAATAATCTGAGAAAGATTTAGGGAGTCCCATTGCTTTAGGATTTAATCAGGTGGTTTAAGCATGTCCCAGTATAGGTCACCTAGCAAGACAAATTCAGCCTTAGTGTAATGGGCTAGGAGAGCACTTGGGGCAGGTAGGGTACAGGTAGGGTACAGGCTGGTACTGATGGTGGACGATAACACCCAGCAACAGTTAACACAGAGCTATTTGAAAGCTCAATTCTTAAAACCAGCTGATCAAATTGTTTGGGAACAGACTTGGTAGAGACAACAGAGCACTGAAGGTGTTCCTTGGTGAAGATTGCCACTCCACCACCTTCGGGAGAGCTATCTTGCCCAGAAAGGTTAACATCAGTGTTCAACACACTCTTCCTTAACCACGTCTCAGTAATGACCAACAGATCTGGATTGGAGCTGTGAACCCACACTTTCAAATGATACATTTTAGGTTATAAACTTCTAGTGTTAACATGCAGAAAACCTAGACTTTTACGAGAGCAGAAATCAGTGAAGCAGAAATCAGAGCACAAGTCAGAATTGGGGCTAGCAACAGTAGATGGGCCAGGGTGTAAGTGCACATTTCCAGATATTATCAGCAATAATACAATCAGGGCACGGCAGAGGACAGGGAGAGCTCTGCAGCATTGATTTTTTAATGACATTTGAATGTGCATCAGATGGTAACAAGATCATATTGTACAGCAATTTCATCAGGTAACATGAATACAATGCCGGCGAGAGGTGGTTAGAATAGGATGGGAGACCAAAAGTCTGAGTAACTAACAGAGACAGAGCCGCGAGTGTGGGAATAAACATTGTCTGTCCCACGGCCGGGTAAACAAGTAAGTTCATAGTCAACAAAGCATGCAGGAGTCATGGGACAAATAGCATAAAGCACAAGAAAAAAATAAAATGATATGGTGCTAGCCATTGTAAGTTCAAAGAGTCACTCGCTCCAACAAGAACTTGAGTGTAACAATGCCTCAATGCCTGCCTTAAAATAAAAAAAGAAACGTCCCTTTTTCAGGACCCTGTCTTTCAAAGAAAATTTATAAAAATCCAAATAACTTCACAGATCTTCATTGTAAAGATTTTAAACATGGTTTCCCATGCTTGTTCAATGAACCATAAACAATTAATTTTCATGCATCTGTGGAACGGTCGTTAAGACACGAACAGCTTACAGTTGGTAGGCAATTAAGGTCACGTTTATGAAAACATAGGACACTAAAGAGGCCTTTCTACTGACACTGAAAAACACCAAAATAAAAATGCCCAGGGTCCCTGCTCATCTGCGTGAACATGCCTTAGGCATGCTGCAAGGAGGTATGAGGACTGCAGATGTGGTCAGGGCAATAAATTGCAATGTCCGTACTGTGAGACGCCTAAAACAGTGCTACAGAGAGACAGGACGGACAGCTGGTCGTTCTCGCAGTGGCAGACCACGTGTAACAACACCTGCACAGGATCGGTACATCCGAACATCACCTGCGAGACAGGTACAGGCAACAACTGCCCGAGTTACACAATGGCAACAACTGTCCGAGTTACACCAGGAACACACAATTCCTCCATCAGTGCTCAGACTGTCCGCAATAGGCTGAGAGAGGCTGGACTGAGGGCTTGTAGGCCTATTGTAAAGCAGGTCCTTATCAGACATCACCGGCAACAATGTCGCCTATGGGCACAAACCCACCATCACTGGACCAGACAGGACTGGCAAAAAGTGCTCTTCACTGAAGAGTGGCGGTTTTGTTGCAAGAGCGTTACACCATTGGCCTGTACTCTGGAGTGGGATCGATTTGGAGGAGGTACCGTCATGGTCTGGGGCGGTGAGTCACAGCATCATTGGGCTGAGCTTGTTGTCATTGCAGGCAATCTCAACGCTGTGCGTTACAGGGAAGACATCCTCCTCCCTCATGTGGTACCCTTCCTGCAGGCTCATCCTGACATGACCCTCCAGTATGGCAATGCCACCAGCCATACTGCTCATTCTGTGCGTGACTTCCTGCAAGACAGGAATGTCAGTGTTCTGCCAGCAAAGAGCCCGGATCTCAATCCCATTGAGCACGTCTGGGACCTGTTGGATCGGAGGGATAGGGCCATTCCCCCCAGAAATGTCCGGGAACTTGCAGGTGCCTTGGTGGAAGAGTGTGGTAACATCTCACAGCAAGAACTGGCAACTTGGTGGAATCCATGAGGATATGCACTGCAGTACTTAATGCCGCTGGTGACCCCCCCCTCTGTTCAGGGACACATCATTCAATTTCTGTTAGGAACATGTCTGTGGAACTGGTTTAGTTCATGCCTCAGTTGTTGAATCTTATGTTCATACAAATATTTACACATTCATTTGCTGAAAATAAACCGTTGACAGTGAGAGGACATTCCTTTTTTTGCTGAGTTTGTGGTTATATAAAACCAGACTCCCATTCACAGCGATCCATTTTCATTAATGCGGTGGTGTACCTAAAACTGTCCGGTGAGTGTGTGTGTGTGAAGTCCTCACTCCGTCCTCTTCAGTCATGTTTATCCTTGCCTTCTAAATGACTTGGGAGCCGACTCCTCATGCACGGAACCAGATAACATGGACACTCATAGTAAGAACGAAAGTCAGGACTAAAAAAAGGCACCAACAGGTGTGAAGATGTGAGAAAATAGAATATTGTGTACAGTTAAAAATAAAAACAGGCTGACACACCATTCAAGTTTCCAAGTTTAATTGATAAAAATAAAATGTGTAAAGAAAAAAAAAAAATGTTTTCATGCACAGCGCATGGTTTGGCACAATACACCTAAAAATCCTCTCAATACGCAAACAGTCACAGAGGCACTTATCAGTACACCATACTCCAATAGCATGCCAACTGTGAGCCAGGCAGTATAGACACCTGAGGGGGAGGGGGAAAGAGAAATAGAGTTAGAGAGAAAGCGAGAGACCTTTTAGGAAGTGTTGGGGGAGCCAAATGTTAACTCTGTCCTCCCTGCAGACTCAGTATGGACAATCCACAATCATGTTTTAGAATTATTTTATTTAGACAACCCAAATAAAAGGCACATAAAAACATTGCGCATATGTTTACAATTATTCTTGACAGACATTTAAAAATGTAGGAATGTTACCTTTCTGCTAATCAGAAAGCCTAGTCTTTGTATATACAAAATTACCATTGTTAATGTTCTAATACAAAAAGATTTATAAAAAAGGTTCTAGTTTTTTTCCCTTGCATGTGTCTATCATAACTAACATGTCCTCTGAACTAAATGGTTTTGTACAAAGATATACATTCAGCAGCCTTCACAGGACTCCAAGATCTCCCAATTCAGAGAAAGATTTGATCAGACCAACTTCACTCTTCCAAAATCAAAAGGTTAAGACCAAAACAAATCATTGCATTTAACAAAATGTAGTGTCATTGCAAACAAATTAAAAGCATTTGGTTAAAAATAAACTGATGATGCATAAGAGTAATGGCCCTTTAAAAAAAAACACAGACCATGTTCTCAAATATGTTAACAGAATGTTACTTACAAAACACTTTATTCAGTGTTCATCATACTTCAAATAAAATAAAAATCACATTTCAATTTGGTTGAGGGGGCTGTCTAGCTCTTAGCCATCTGAACAGTTAAGGCTTCCTTCACAAAACAAGTCCATCACCATAGACATGACATCTGCGAAAGCGCAGGCAGCGCCATTGAGGCCATCTCCATTTTGAAATAGTCAATATTCTATTACTTCCATGACTTGGCCAACAAACTGAAAGGGCGCATACTGTCACGAAGAGTGTTGTTTGAACAGGTTTAAATCCAGGGTTGGCGATTTACTGCCAACTGCAGTTAAGGAATGTTTCCTCACAAGTTTAATTCATTGGCTGATCCCTCCTGATGACCTGGATGGAATTATGTGATGTGTTCCTTCCTTAACCCATTGGAAGTCCCAAGTAGTTGACTACTTCAAAAAGTCCTCATTGGTGCTGCCCATGCTAAAATGGGCTTTTGGCCACTAGTGTCGTCTAAGTCTATGTCCATCACATCTAGAAGAGGAAGCAGAAGTGTGGAATAGTGTTGTTGCAAAGCAGGTCAGGCACACTAGTTACAGCTACTGCGGAAGGACAACACACATACTTCAAAACTATTTTTTTTTGTAGTGTTTTCTTTCAGTAAAAAAAGTCACTAGCCTTCTATTGAGTTTAAAAAAACTAAATCCAAACTTGGACGAGCTCAGACGTCCACATGCAACATCGATGGAAAGGGAATCCAAATGGCAACAAGACTACCCGCCATTCCATTCCAGCAATTCCCTTGGGGCACTGTGTTGGCATGCATACAATACTATCAAAGGCCTCAAACACCTTGCCGCCCCCAAGACCGACACAAGGAAGGCGAGGCCACAAGTCTCTGAAGAGTATCCACCAGTGTAACGTTTGAATGCACCGCCTGTTCCTACCAAACCCATACAGCCTGATTTTTGGGCAATGTGTCATGTCAGCTACACATGCTCTTTAAGAGTACCTGCCAATTGAGTGAGAGGCCTGTGTACTGAACATAGGCCTAGGCAGAGCCAGTAGGTACGGCAAGGAAGCAGCCCTGTGACCCTTGACCTATAACCTTTGATCCTTCTAGAACATGTAGTGGATACAGCCTCTAGTCTCTGCTTCCACTCTCTTTGAGGGCACCTCAGGCTCCAGATGGCAGTTTTGGTTCTACAGTAATATAACAAAAGGACCTCAGGAGACAGAAAAACCTTAAACTAACCTTGGAAGTAAACTTTGCAAAAGTAGTCCAATGGACGGCCATATCGACAACGATAAAGTACTTGCAGCTCTGACCTGTGTTGAAAGATATCTACTTTTTTCTTTCTTTTCTGACAGGCAAAGACAAAATAATTGTGTGTTTTAATATTTACAATGAAAGGGTAAAAGGTCAAGGTTGTTTGTTAAACTTGATTTGATCCTTTTACTCATCAAAAGATTGGGTAACTCTCAGTAAGGTTCTTGAGTAGAAGTAAACACACAGGATCCTAAACTAGCAATCAAAAAGAGAGGGGGATAAAATGGCCCTATCAAAACCTCTCCCAACATAACTATATTCACAAAAATGTTAAAAGGTGAACTTTGGGACCACTTTTTCAGCAGTGTCTACTGTGCCACTAGGTGGCTCTGGTAGCCTCTACATTAACAGGGCTCTCAGCCAACACTAAACCTTTTGATCCTTGATAATACTGCTGTTTTCAGGACATTAACTTGGGGATATGCTTTCAGTGCCAGACATTTCCTCCTTGTGTTCCTGTAACATTACCACTAATGTCCTCCGGCTACTTTGTGAATTCATTTAACACACAACTTCATCAAAAAAAAAAAAAAAAATGTATAGGTTTACAGTATCCAGCAGTGAGAAGTGACCATTTTCCAGAGATGTTCAGGACCTGGGAGGGATCACATTATGTAGTCAAAGGCATTGGCCTAAGATATAACTGTGGTGCCTTAAAAATTATCCAGAAAAATCACCCTCCTGCAAAATGGTAGCCTTTGTCCCTTTTGTTGTACTGAACTCCTTACAATTATTACAACTATTAAATACTGATTAGCAGGCTATAATAACAAAGGAAAACAAATATAAAAACCATCTGCTCTGTAAGAGAGCATTTAAAAGACATTAATACCAGCAATACATTTGTGTTACAGTTTCATTCCAATGCCAAATGTGCAGGTATGTTCTGACGCAAGAGGCGAGGCATAACCCGTTTGTTTACGTCAGGCTTCCACTTGGTGCATCATTCAAAAGCTCCATTTCTCCTTTTGAGACTTCACATGCCTTCCAGGACTGTCCTCCTACCGGCAGTTAAATGAAATAAAATGCACCCGCATCTACAGGGGCTGGCCAGTCCACCTTTCATCATGCTGCATTCACTGCTGCAGCAACTGCAGCCAGAGAGACGGGTACAGCGTCCAGCTAGCCCCCCATACTACAACATCATCTATAGTACTCCTGGTAAGGAGGAAGGTCTGCTAAAGCAAGGGAGGAAGAGGTGGTGGTTTGGGGGTAGAAGGAGAGAGATGGGAGGGGTTGATAAAGAGATGCTAACCAGGGTTCAGGGAAGGGGTTACTACCAGGGAGGGGAGGAAGGCAGGACCTGGGAGAGAAAAGGCATGCTATCCATGGGCCGCATGGCGATGTTAAGCGGCCCGGTTATATTCATGGGCATCCCAGAGGTGATGGCCACAGGGTGGGCTATATTCATGGGCCCGGTGATGGTCACTGGGTGCTGCAAGTTGATTGGAGAGGTGATGTTGACCGTGCTGGTTGTGATGTTCATCTGGGCAGCGATGGTCACCGGGTTGCTGGCGTTGCTGCGGTTCATCGCCGAGGTGATGGCGGCAGAGTTGGTGACAGGTGTCGCCGAGCCAGAGTTGTGCACGGTGTTGGAGTCTGAGGAAAGACAAGAGGGCGGGAAGGAGCGAAATAAAGACAGAATGAGCTGGATGATCGGTCCTTACAAACCATTTAGGATAACCCCAAGCTCCACAGGGTTAGAGGGGCTGTGGTTGGAGTCACTGCAGCAGTCACACACACTAAAATGATTAGACATGAAAAAACAAAAATGGTAGGATTCTTATGAACCTACCTTGAAAACGAGAGATGTCCATAAGGACTTGGAACGAGTTATTTAAGATCTCTCCTACCGTCAACTCACCTGAGGGGGCAATTCAAAAAGCAGGATCAATGTGCTAGCCAGCTAACTTTCAGCGAATATTCAGAAACACTTTATTTCATAATATAGTCAACTTGAAATGGTATGGTATAATTAACTCAATACCTTCAACAACCCATATTCCACTTAAACCTTCTGAGTTGTAATTTAAGGTTTATCAAAGTTATTTGGCTAGCTAACTTATTGATCCAGCTTAATGAAATAAAACCCTGATACCTGAATAACCATAACACACAAAAACACACAAGCATCTGCAACGACTTGGTTGGAAAACCACTACAGCTACACACGCTAGGCTAGAAAACAGATCTGTAGTGGAAAATGGGCCACTTCAATGCATAAGTAAGAATATACAGCTACAAATTTGGAGGGGTTGGGATCGGGATGGGTTTCAGCTTTAGTTACTAGATTACCTTTTCGTATCCCTGAGTGGTGGTTCCACTGCCAGTCACTTAGCCCTATTCAGAGATACAGACAGATAGGGGTTACATTTATTGACAGGACTGATTGGGACAGGGCATCATTTGGGCCTGGGTGGCAGCAGGGCATAGGGGTTTGCAGGTCATTGGGTTAGATACACGAACGGTCAATCAAATGGTCTTCTACCAAGTACTAAAATGTTTATAGCTATAGTCGTAGCTGGTGGGAACAAAAATGTGATTTGTTGTATCATATGCATACCCATTGTATAAAATGACAAGGGTTTGCTGAACAATAGCCCTTGCTATTTTAGAGTGATCAATCCCATGAAAAATGCGTCAGAGCGATCTTATTCTTCCAAACTGGACCTTTGACAAACCAATGACAGAGCAGACGTCATGAACCTCAATTTCAAGAGCTGACAGAAACAAGATACCCACTGAGTTTGAAAACCGCACACACAGACCCATCAACACTTAATGAGAGGATATTAAATTATTTGTTTGGACGGATCGCATATCGCATTTGAATTACTTGTATTGCTGCACTAGTTTCCTGTGTGCGTCAAATGAATTGAACGTGCAAAGCCCTTTAAATTTAGACCGTCTCCTAAAAGATTTCTTGCTACAGGCTATCCATTTCTGTCAGCAGAGATACTTGTCAACACCACCACACATGTGCAAACAACAAACAAACCAGACTGGGCTGGCCTGAAGGTGAGCCCCAGCACACTGACATGATCATGATATCAATTTATGAATGAGTGGTAATGACACAGTCCTTGTCAGTTGTGGACTGTTGTGCAGTACATTTTAATCTGTAAGTCAATTTGTTGTGGTGCTGCTCTGAAGGAGATGAATGTCCATGAAAACAGCCAAGATAAATATGCAATTTTCCTAAACATTCTTTATCCTGACCCAAATATATATTGGAATCAAATACAGCCGGACATGAGTCACATCCCACTCTTATGATTTTGTGACTGGAAAAAAATCTGACGACAACTTCAGAAACCTGGGGTGTATTCATTACGGAAACCTTTTAAGAACAGATAAAAACAAGAGTTTCTATTGGACAAATTCAGGTAGGTCCCTCCATGTTTCATTCCGCTTGCTTCCATTTAGGAAAAGTGTAGCTACAGAATCGGAATGATTACACCCCGCATGACAAACCTGACAAAGTGCTTTGTGCTTTCCTATTGTGTATAGTACAGCACTGAACAACAAGGCCTGGGGTGCTTTCAGCATAAAGATGGAGACTGAATAAGTACCTCTATTTTTAAGAATACAAATACGATTTAATACCTAGGTCTGGAGGACCCCAGGCTAGGTGTGGCTTAGGGGAGGGAGTGGTGGAGGCTGCCTGGCATACCTTTATTACAGGGATTGTTGAAGCTGGCCTGGCCGTGGGTCTTGAGGTGGCTGGTAATGTAGGCAGCACTCAGCATCTTGCCACAGATGTTGCAGGTCACCTTGCCCTCGTGTCGGATCATGTGGGAGCGCAGGCGGTCTTTGGTGGCGAAAGCAGAGGTGCAGGCCTGGGGAGGTATACAGGGACATTGAGGGGGATATTAGAAGAGACCATCTCAATCTGTCTGTGTACACAGTCTGCATCCTGAAGACTCAGGGGAGATTCAATATTGTATACTCATTTACAATTGAGAGATGGCATACTAATCATATCCTTAATCCAACAAACCAGGAGTGAATATGAGCGTGACCATAAACAGGGAAGGGTGCGTCCGGAGGAGGATGCCTGGCTCCTTACCGTTACTTGGCATTTGAAGGGTCTCTCTGAGGAATGAACATGCTTCACATGACAGCTTAGATGGTCAGGCCTGCAGGAGGAGAGAGGACACAGAAGAGCACAGGCACTTTAAAACCTGGTATAGTAGCTACAATACAGGTAACAGCTTTATAACTCACTCCATACATTGACAGTAGCTGCACACACTACTACACCGTTGACACGTGATTAAATTAACAAATGGGCCAACAAAAGGTGGCAGGCAAATGACAAATTCTTTGAACCCACTGCCATTTCTTAATAAATTAAATTATGTAAATTGTATCGAAGGCTATTACTGCGGATGTTTTATGTAATGAATGGAGAGTGTGTCTCATGGCGGCCCATATTTGACCCATGGGACACAAGCATTCCTTCTCCCAAAGTAATAATCTGTTCTTGCAACAAAACCAGAGTTATTCAGTTGAGCCCCACCAAAAATAAATTACCAGAGAAGGATGGAATTTTGTCACTTCAAAATCTAGCTAGAACTCTATCCAACATGACAGAAAATCATACCTGTTCTACAATATACCCCCGAAGAAGACAATGATGTGGCAACCACAGCTGTGTCTCTTAGTTCTCCTCCTCTGCCCCAACTAAGCCGCACTAGTGAAATGTTGCTACTGGACAAACGCAGCCAGAGAATTCCCCTCTAACAAAAGAGGAGAGTGTGGCTTGAAAAAGTCTCGAAGGAGGCGGTTTCTCACTAGCAGGCTTTTTGTGATGGCTAGCAGGAGTCCAATCCCATCTCCTCAGGAGTGCAGTGGAGCTGAAAAGCTCATATCTCCCCTCCAACACAACGCTCCTTCGTTTAAGAGGGGAATAGCCTTTTTCAGGACTGCCAAATGTGAAAATGAACATGCACCTCTCGCCGCACAAGAGTAAGATGTTACTTCGCAAGTCATTAGATATGATACAATATCCTTCACTTCCCTAGTTGCTAATAATTTAGCTCAGAAACACACCACCATGTTGACAGACAACTTAATGGATGTCTGAAGGGGTTGGGGTGAAGAGACATGTGCTCTCCAATATTGGAAATAGCAAAAAGGAGAGGTGCTAAATTGGTGATTAGAAATCAGACCCGTCAATGAGTCAGAACACTACCATTGGCCTTGGGAGCTGCAGGAGTGACACTGGAGACCCAGGACCATCTCTTCTGGTGCCGTCTGGCCCCTGCAGTAGTCTCCCTGTCCCGTGCTGACATCCCTGAGAGGGGGGACACGAGGGACTGCTGTGACGCTCGTAAAGCTCCAGATACTGTTTAAATGCACGCAGTGCCCCACCATGTATGTCATGAGCCAGTACTAGGGTCTAAACGGAAGCTGCGTGGGGCATCAGTAATAATGGCCAAGCTTCCTAAAGCTACACACAAACAAGAAGTGGTCCAGAACAACAATTAAAGGACAAGGTCTCAGAGATACCATATAAATAGGCCTTCCGGTATGTGATTTTAGGCATTGAAATTATACTACATTTATTGTTCTTTGCGTGGGGAATTTCATTCAAAGTGGAAATTGTACATAATGCACATAGCCAGAAGGTGTATTAAAGCATCATAGCGGAAACATCAGTATGCAAAGCACTGGTCCTAACAGCCTATCAATTGAGAGTGATTAACCAGCCCAATTCAACTCAATTACATTCCAACGCGTGGGGATTTCCAACATTACAAGTCATCACACCTTAAAATGATTTGGCTACTGACAACTGAATATCAATTAAGTGGAATGTTTTTACCCAACCAAGCCCACCATGTACTTGTATGCCATCATCCATATCATATTCGTCTAGGGCTGCATCTAACATAGTTAGACTTCAGCAGGTGCAGACCCACAAAACAATCTGCCCAATTGTAGCCCGTTATGCCTTTATTTCTTTACATAGTCGTATCCTATACATAAATGTATCAGATTCTGAATAAAGATGACTTTTGGAAATTGTAATATTGCCCTCTTGCTTTTCAACCCCACAATAAGGAAATATATTAGAGGTGGAGAGGGGAATCACCTTCACAGTGCAGTGGTAATGGTAAGAAGTGTGTGAAATTCCAACTAACCTCACACATAATAAATTCACTCTCAGAATGCATTGACAATTACAACATCATGTGCTCTGGACAATAACATTATGGAGTTTATACTCAGCATTTTGTAAGTGGACAAGAAAAGGGAAACTTGAGTAAGTTGAACTGTGCCACGCACCTGGAGAAGCCCTTCCCACAGACAGAGCAGATGTAAGGTTTGTGAACACCCCCGTCGTGTGAGCGCACGTGGTAGGTCATCCGGTCCTTCCTCTTGAAGCGCTGCTGGCAAATGGGGCACTCGAAGGGCTTCTCGTCTGAGTGGGACAGCTTGTGACGATTCAGGTGGTAGACGTCACGGAAGGCCTTGCCACACATCTCACAGCCGTGGTTCTTCTTCACTGGCTTGGCAGGCTTCTTGGGCTGGCTCTGCTGCTGATGCTGCTGCTGCTGCTGATGTTGATGCTGCTGGGGCACCATGGTGGGAGACATGATGCTGGAGCCCGTGGAGGCCGAGGTGGTTGCTGTGGTGAGGATGCCAGCGATGGTGGATATGTAAGAGGGCTGGCCGCCGCTGTTCTCGCGCTGCGGCACTGTGGAGATCATGGGCACCATGGTGGGTGCAGTCTGTGTCTTCTTGGGACGGGACACCATCTTGACGCCAGTGTGGCAGGACTCGTGCCGTCGGAGATGGTAACTGTCCCGGAAGGCTTTGTTGCAGTAGCCGCAGATGAACGGTGTTTTGGACTTGGGCTCTTTCTTCACCACTGCAATGGGACCACCGCCACCTCCTCCCCCCGTCCCGCTGGCTACATTGTCCTTGAGGAGCTCAGCGACACTGACCGGGGGCTTCTGATCCAGGAGGATGGGCATCACAGGCTTCTGGTCCACAGGCTCTGGTCCTCCTGACTGGAGGAGAGGCAGCAAGCTGTTCTGGGCCACCTGGTGCTGGTGATGCAGGGCTTCATTGGCCTGCTGGAAGGACAACACAAAGACAGCCATGCAGAAGCACATCAGTACACAGTCTATACAGTCCCACACCCTCAAAGCTACTACAGCAGGGGGGAAGAGAAGGAGAGACACCTGTTTGACTGCTCGAGAGCTGAAACGGACTGCCTTGTCAGCAGAACTACCACTGTTTCCAAGATGTGATTACAATTGTAATTAGTGATGGGGATGAAAGTAAAAACAGAAAGCAACAGGACTTCCCATTTCTCCAAAAGGACTGAGCAGAGTATGACAACTTCATCCCCTTTTCTTCTTTGAAGAGTCCATTTGAATGTCAGTTTCTATTTCCAGATTCAGTTGCCGAATTCCATGAACTAAGCTATACTATCTAAGGGTAGCCTTGTGGGTGACATTGAAGCTCAAAAAGATGTTCAATTTATACCATTATTGTAAGTCTTCCCCAGTGCCATTCAGCCAGCCCAGTTACTACAACCCCAACCCTGTCAGCATGAATGCAGCATTCAAAAAGGAAGGACAGGCTTTAACAGAAAGTGGGTGGGGTTACATCCTGCCTGATTGGCCCTGTCCGGGGGTATCGTCTAACAGGGCCACAGTGTACCCAGACCCCTTCCGTCTCAGCCTCCTTTATTTTACCGCCTTTTCTCTTCAATTTGTGGTATCCAATTGGTAGCAACTCCCGTATGGACTCAGGAGAGGAGAGGTGAAGGTCGAGAGCTGTGCGTCCTCCGAAACACAGCCCAACCAAGCCGCACTGCTTCTTGACACAATGCCCGCTTAAACCAGAAGCCAGCCACACCAATGTGTCGGAGGAAACACCGTACACCTGGCGACCGTGTCAGCGTGCATGTGCTAGAGCGCGATGGGACAAGAACATCCCTGCAGGCCAAACCCTCCCTTAACCCGGACGACGCTGGGCTAATTGTGTGCCGCCCCATGGGTCTCCCGGTCACGGCCGGCTGCGACAGAGCCTGGAATCGAACCTGGATCTCTAGTGGCACAGCTACTCACTGCGATGCAGTGCCTTAGGCCACTGTGCCACTCGGCAGGCCCAGCCTCCAGTATTTATGATGCAAGTCTGTTTCGGGGGGGGGCTAGGGTCTGTCTGTTATATGTGGAGTATTTCTCCTGTCTTATCCTGTGTCCTGTGTGATTTTAAGTATGCGCCCTCTAATTCGCTCTCTGAGCTCTAGGACCTTGCCTCAGGAGTACCCGGTCTTCCTTGCTGTCCCCAGTCCACCTGGTCATGCTGCTGCGCCAGTTTCAACTGTTCTGCCTGCGGCTACCTGCTACCTTGTCCCGGACCTGCTGTCTAACTGAATGCTGGGCTATGAAAAGCAAACTGACATTAACTCCCGAGGTGCTGACTTGTTGCACCCTCTACAACCACTGATGATGATGATGATGATTATTAGACCTTGCTGGTCATCTATGAATGTTTGAACATATTGAAGAACAATCTGGCCTTATATGGCCATGTACGCTTATAAACTCCACCCGCCACACAAGGACTGGCCACCCCTCAGAGCCTGGTTCCTATCTAGGTTTTCTTTCTAGTCACCGTGCTTCTACATCTGCATTGCTTGCCGTTTGGGGTTTTAGACTGGGTTTCTGTACAGCACTTTGTGACATCTGCGGATGTAAAAAAAGGGCTTTATAAATACATTTGATTGATTAAAACAGAGTAACAACCATTAATTTCTCAGAAATAGAAAGGGAGTCATTTCCAGCCCAGGCATCTGAGCACCTCAGAAAAAACAAGAGCGCAGCCTTGATGAATGTGGCAAGAGACAAGGGGACGAGGGTCAGGAGACAAGGATTACGGGAGAGAAGGGTTAAGAGGCAGCTGTTGCAGGTTCCATATAAACTATAAAGAACAAAAAGATAAAAAAGCAACAATTTCAACGATTTTACTGAGTTACAGTTCATATAAAGGGAATCAGTCAATTGAAATAAAATTCATTAGGCCCTAATCTATGGATTTCACGACTGGCCAGGGGCGCTGCCATAGGTGGGCCTGGATGAGTTGTAATCGTTTCAGACGATCCCGCAGGTGAAGAAGCCGGATGTGGAGGTGCTGGGCTGGCGTGGTAACATGTGGTCTGCGGTTGTGAGGCCGTTTGGACATACTGCCAAATTTTCTAAAACAATGGAGGCGGTTTATGTTGGAGAAATTAACATTCAAGTATCTGGCTACAGCTCTGGTGTACAGTCCTGCAGTCAGCATGCCAATTGCACACTCCCTCAACTTGAGACATCTGTTGCATTAATGTGATAAAACTGCACATTTTACTGTGGCCTTTTATTGTCCCCAGCACAAGGTGCACGTGTGTAATGATCATGCCGTTTAATCAGCTTCTTGATATGTCAAACCTTTCAGGAGTTTCGATTATCTTGGCAAAGAAAAAATACTAACAGCGATGAAAACAATTGTGCACAAAATTTAAAAGAAATTTGTTTTTTTTGTGCATATGGAACATTTCTGGGATCTTTCATTTCAGCTCATGAAACATGGGACCAACACTTTACATGTTGTGTTTATATTTTTGTTCAGTATAATAAAGAAACGGAAACTGCGATTTGAGCACTGAGGGTGAAGTCAGTTGTGTCATGCCAGAACATGAACAATATAACAATATACAGTACACATACAATGAATCAACATGTTAATTTCACTTTGTAGACTTAAGTCTCTTGACCTTTTCCACAAACTCTTCAGTTTCTTGAACTATGATGACTAAATATGGCATTGTACACCCAAAGTATTCAAGTGCCGCAACTCGAGATCTGCTCAAATGAGTCCTTCAGAGATGAACACACAGAGCTCCCTGCCACTCAATCTAAATCTGTTGCATGTAAGGTGATCTCCTGTGGTGATTGAGCCGATTAGTTCTCTCTACTGGCAGAACATCTAGCATGGGACAACCTGTATGTTAGTCAACAATACCTAACCCCAACACAACTGAATATGATGCAAGACTGAGGAGCCGGACTTGGCACCACAAGGAACCTTTGGATACTCACAAAACTACATTATATAGACAAAAATGGTGCCCTCGGTAAACAAATATTGTCCAGAATGGTTGCTTTGACCAATTGGTCAAAGTTCAGGTAGTTTCTCATCTACATTTCCTCCCATGTCTGCCTCCTGAACACGGTATCCATCTGCAACGATGAGCAACTGGTCCCTTCACTATTCAGTGTCGTTTTGAATGGTGGTAACAGAACGTATCAATGCTAATTGTTTGAAATGCAACTTCTGTCGTGTCTCAGTACAAGTTGTAATAGCTGCTTACACATCTGCTATAAATATCCCTTTTGGAGCAATTTCACACCACTTTCAAGTGGCTCTGTGGGCGCAGGCTGGTTGAGGCGTCATACTCTCAAACTACACCCCCCCCGAATCACATTCATCACACAGGCTCATATAACCTACTACAACCAGTCATTAAAACCTAACATTTTAAATATTTCCTTTAAACACACTAAATTAGTCAATTATTCCATTATGACCTCCTAATAATCATACAAAATGCTGCTGATTGTCTATTGTTTTGCAGTGGTTGAAAAAAATGTGTAGCAGTGTAACAAAAACTGATAAGGTAGCAAAAAAATGACCCAACACTGGTAGCTAATAGAGCAGTGTACAGAGGACAGCTGCAGCTGCTGGCATTGTCCAATTGGTCACGGCAGGCCCCAAAGAATGGGTGGGGGGGCAGGGGGTTTATGAATATTTTTGGTTGGTGTGTGAATAGAGTTTCACATTGTAACCAGCAACCTTACAACGGGCCGACCAAAGACACCCCGATTGAGACGATCTTGTTATTTTCCGTAATCACCATAGGGCAGGGTTAAAGAGCTGACCCCTGGGCTTTCAGGTTCAGCCAAGCATCCCAATACGGTCAGCCAGGCAGGCAGGGGATGGGGTCTGGGCTGGGGGAGTCTGAAAAAAATCCCAAATTGTGTTCCTTTTTCTTTATGCTCTTTTGTGGAGCCGTAGAAGACACAAATCCGAGCAGTGATGCACTTACGGCCCTCAGGGGGGCCTTTGTAACACCAGTCCTGCCTGATTTGGGGATTCTGTTCAGCTGGCGGACGCTGCAGACTGCTTAGTGAGTTACCATAGGAAGCAGTGCTTTGGGGAATGGGAGAAAAACATGGTTCAGTCACAGGGTGTTATGTCCCTTTTTGTCCTCTGTCCACACTTTAGTTGGATCCAGACTGGAATTCTTACCACCATTAGCATTTCTTCTAGCTGTGTGTGTGTGAGTGAGAGAGACAGCAAAGTGCTCAGACCAAGACACACAGACGCATAGGGAGCTGCAGCCCGCTGTGCCTTCACGCTGCTCTGATGATTTTGATACAAATTCACTCTGAAGGCTGAGGTCATTCCCAGATAAATAGTGTTGAAACGGAGTGGGGCGTGGAAAATAACAAAACTACAACAAATAAAAATCAGCCTGTTCTGTTGTTCAGTCAGTCAGGGATGTGGAGGCAGGGCTTTACAATGGAGCAGAATCTCATTCACCACAATGTTAATCTGTTCAGATATCAGACAACGAGGCCCCAAGGCAGCAGCTTGCCATTTGCTCAGATAAGTGCCCAAATTATTTTATGTTCCCAAAAACAACAGTAATAGTTCAAATATATTGGTATTGCTTTTGTTCTCACAAAACTTGATAAACACACTCAATGTCTGGCACCAACCTGCATGAGGGAAGCAACAAGATCCGAGTGTTAACCCTGAAACCAGGACTAAGATCCTGACTTCACACTATGCTCTATCTATGTTTCGAGGGCTGGGTGGGGGGTCATGTCATGTGCAGAAAACCTGTGAAAAAGGAAGTTGGGGAATTTACAGGGACATTTTACTGTGGAGAACATGAACTTACTCTGATCCCTGTGTAGTAGTCCCTACGTGGATTCCCTGGAACCATGGGACCTACAGAAGACTAATACAAAAGAAAAGGAAAATACTGGGCTTGTTAATAAAATGTTAACATTAACAGTAAAACAAAACCCTGTTACGTATCATCTTAAAGGAATCATAAAAAGGTAGGTTTGTCCTAAAAATTGGGAGAAAAGAAATGACTCATTTTCATCTGATTCAGGATTACGAGAATACTATTGAGAGCTGCATAGCTTGACCCCCCCACACACTTGCACGCATAACCTCTGATGCCTACAGAACAATAACAAGTGACGCACAGCCTCATTAGACGCTTCATCAAATCAAACGGAGCCTCCAAATAACAACTACTTAGTTTCCATTTTCCTCCACTGCTCCATCACACCAGCTTCAGGTATTTGTGCCTTAGACACAAAATAAAACCATTATCATGGGTCCCTGGCTCGCGGCAATTAACTGGCAACAGCTGCAACTCTCAAGAGCTGAGGGAACAGAACTAAATAGGCCTACCACTATGGCTGCAATATGATTATGTGGAGTAGGTGGGGGGAGGGGAGGGGGGGGTGGAAACTTGGTTTGAAAACATTCATTATCAACACTGGTGTTCACATTTGACCTGGGATGGGGAGTAGAACACTACATAGTAAGCCATTTGAGAGGATGTGTGAAGCTTAAGGGTCAAGTGTCCAATTCATTTAATAATTTAACCGACACTGCATTTTGTTATGCATCTTAGGTTGTCACATAGGACAGTAAAAAAGGTACATGTCCACTAGGAGAAATAGCCGGTTCCCCCTATGCTAATAACACATTCAAGGAAAACAGAAAAGGGTCTTAAATTATGACTGATGTGCTTTCCCATACCCAGACAGAGGGTGTAGATACTCTGGATTCTCAAATGCAATCCCTCAGGTGTGATGGAAAGACATCTATTTTTAAGCTCTAGCAGACACGTGACTGCTGGTGGATGAATTCTCAATGGTTACATAATGTCTACAATCTATGAATGTAGTGTACCTGCCAAGTTGACGGCTTTCGCGTTTACTACCTTAAGTATTTTTAAAAAATGTATATATTTTTGACTGCTGCCTTATTTACCTAGTTCAGGGTTTCCCAAACTCGGTCCTCAGGACCCCAAGGGGTATACGTTTTGGTTTTTGCTCTAGCAAAACACAGTTGATTCAAATAATCATCAAGCTTTGATCATTTGAATCATCTGTGTAGAATTAGAGCAAAAACCAAGATGAGGACAGAGTTTGGGAAACACTGGGCACATGAATAAATGTTTACATACTGTTTTACCCACTTCATATGCATATAGTGTATTCTAGTCAAGGCTCATCCTATACAACTACTGCTGTACACCTTTTCTATTCATATACTGTCCATACACAGACCATCATATATTATATTCCAGACTCTGACATCTCTTCCTGATATTCCTTAATTGCTTTATTTTTGTGTTTATTGTTAGGCATTACTGCACTGTTGGAGATAGAAACAAGCATTTCACTGCACCTGGGATAACATCTGCTAAATATGTGCAAGTGACCAATTAAGTTATTGGACGTTTTACATCGTTACAAGCACACATCAGTAAATACTAAAAACTCCTGAATAACCGTGATCATGTGCTTACTTATTAAAAAGGGTAAAAAGAAGAAGTTTGGATTTCAATATTTCCAAATACAATGGCAATTGATGACCATCCCTAGATTTGCAATTTACATCGCACTAAAGTCAAACAACCCAAGACGTGAATATCCTCTGCAAGCTGCCAAATAGAAATCTCAGACATACGGCAGCGGGGTTTCAAATGATCAGTAGTGCAAGAATTAGCTAGCAGCTTACTGCATAGTCTGAATTCTTTCTCCAACCCGCGGTTACATATTTTGGGACGAGGAAAACGGGGGAAAGTTAAGAATCAGAAGTGAGGGGTCCCTCCTCTCCATCCTCGTGCCCAGAATGTAAAGGAATGCGATTTGCTAACGGTAGACATTTATTCAAATTGCATCAAAACTAGTAAACAAAAAACCACTGATTGCGAAAATGTATTCGTTGGTTAGCATGGCTCGCCGCTTGAGTGAAGGTGGGGATTGTTCTCGTTCTTTACGAGGCTAGCTTACAGCGGGCTAGCTTTCTAACTAACCAACGCGCGGCCATGGTCACTTTGCTTGCTTTTTATATTTAGCTAATTGGGGGCCAATCCGATTTATAAACATGCACTGGCGGACTTGAACAAACATCTGTCGAAACACAAATTTTCCACCAAAAAAAAATGGGGGAGACCGACCAGATTTCCCCCCTCTCGAGCGTCATCCATACTTCACAGCTGGAAGTCTAGGCTTGATGTCGCGAGCTAGCTCGCTAACGTTAGCTCGTTTAGCGGATTGGGCTAGCCAATATTAGCTAGCTAGCTACCGTTGTTTTGCTTGAATAACTATTAGAAATCAACGTTTAAATTCCCTAGGGGCAACGATGCATTAGGTATGTAGTAACATTTAGATGTAGTGAATCAAATTTACCACTCATACGTGACACTTACCTGGAATAAAAATGTACTCCAGCTCGGTTCCATTGCAACACTTAAAATCTGCAGGAAACCTAGAAGGAATCTATAACAAAGCAGCTAAACATGGCAGCTCCTACAACTTCCTGTAACGCTCCGGGCTGAACCATTTCCAGTTTACTTTTATGGGACGTTAGAGATTTTTCAGAAATCAAGATATTGTAAATTGCCTTGTATTAACATAGTATTAATATAAAACATGTTTCTAATATATATGTATTACTATATATATATGTATTACAAAATTACTGAATGGCATATGATATGGCGTGTCAAACAGTAAAATATGTACTATATGGAACGTGGCCCCCCATTTGTCGAGCTTAACTAGTCCATTAGAGCGCCTTCAAGAGATAACATAAAATTAAATAATTTTCAGTATGAAATCGTCAAAGATGGTTACTGATTGTGCCCATATATATCATTACATTATGCTTCAACACAAACACTAGGTAAAAAGCAATATGTTGTTTCTATACAGTTTAGCTACTATTTGTCAACCTCTTCAAATAACATTTTAAGAAATCCTTTCAAGATTTGCTGGGATTGGAAAATATTTACATCAACACACAATTGCATAACACAATTAGGATACAACATATGCATAACATGCATTTATATGATTTTACAGATTTAAAAAAAATGTGCTCAGGACCTACCATTTGTCCATTATCTGATGGGGGCACAGCGGTCTAAGGCACTGCACCTCAGTGCTAGAGGTGTCACTACAGACCCTGGTTCGATCCTGGGCTGTATCACAAACAGCTGTGATTGGGCGTCCCATAGGGCTGCACACAATTGGCCCAGCGTCGTCCTGGGTAGATTGTCATTGTAAATAAGAATTTGTTCTTAACTGACTTGCCTAGTTAAATGAAGGTTAAATTATAAAAATTATCAATGGGTCTACAGCTCTAGGCATGACAATCCTTAGTACTTCGTTAGCAATTTCTGTCTTTGACAGATTGATGTTTTCAGAAAGCCAGATGCTTCCTCAATATTTGAATTTAGATGAACTCGATCAATAATTCAGTTAATGATCATATTTGGCCCACTGGCACTGGCTGCCCTGTAGTTTACATATGACACACACGGACCACACCAAATCCAGCCTTTCAGCCCAACAACACAAAGTAACAATTGAATTCCAGCCCTCACAAACTGCAGGGTAATGGTCCTGATGTCCTCTGTCCCAGAGCCCCAGTGTATGGACCACACCATGATGAAGCAGAGACACGGATGCTGCGGAGGATACTGAGGCTTGGTCTTTACATTTGATCCCATGATAGACATTCAAGTGGATGGATAGACTCTAAACATACTTATTTTAATGGAGATACAACCTGTTCTGTGTGTTTCAGCTGTGGACTTAGATTGGATTGTTATTGAAGTTAGCTGCTTAAAGGGACTTCAGTATACAATTTGAAGGGATACCACAGTCCTGTTTAGTCCAGACAGTTCCTGGAAGACAATTTTAGTGAACTGTATGTATTGTGAGATTTGTATCTCTGTTTTAGGTCAGGCCTATAAGTGGATGGGGCACAGCACTAAGGCTAGTGGACAAATGCTGTCGTCATAACTGGTGACTATAAGCCTAAAACTGCTGGATGATTCCTCTACTTTGTCATCACATTTCATTCAAAGATTGAGCATAGTCTGGAAAAGTGAGAAATATTAAATCTTCCATTTCTCTAAATTGTATTTTTGAAACAGGCTTAGAGCAGAAGCTTTGCATAAATTGGCATTGTTTTCCTTTTCCAGTTTTTTCCCTGCTGTTATTGTTTGACTATTCCCGGCTGTTCAGAAAAGGTGCCTCCCATTGTATTTTAAATCTTTGTTAAACTGTACATTGGCTGCCTTTGTATCCCCAAAGTACAATGAGAGTTTCAGATAGAGTGGCTGAATATGTCTGAATATGCCTATTCTCCCATACGAGGCTCAACACCGTTCAAATCGTCCATTAAACAGCACTCATATTAATTATAGCCAATGCGGACTGCATGGCAAAGCATTTTTTTTAGATTTGCATTGGAAAGACACTAACTATCCAGGGGTGAGTGGATTTCTAACTGTTTTGTTAGGATTGTTCTTCTCTGTTTGCATTTTCAATTGTTATGATAAAGGAAAAAAATGGGAAACAGTATTTTCTGCTATTACAATTTGCAATGTATTCCCCTCATTGATATGTGCATACTCTATACGTCTCGTGTATCAACAGCTGTCTGAGAAGTTATGAGATAATGAGTGACATTTTTGGAACATTTATTTATTCAACAGAATAAAAAGGTTTTCTGTATTGTGAGTTGCAATACAACCATCTTAGATCAGATGAGAAGCCATTTGCTCTCACTGTTTGCAAAACATTAGAAAATGTTCCTTTACATAGAATTAACATTGGTGTCTAAATGATTCCTACTGTACTGTTTTAGGTAGTAGTGGACTGAGAGGTTGTGATCCCCCCAGGTTAAACCATGGGAGACTGGTCCATTCTCGGACGCTTCCTGTCTGAGGTGCAGAACCACTCCACAGTGATCGGCAAGATCTGGCTGACCATGCTGCTGATCTTCCGCATCCTGCTGGTGACCCTGGTGGGGGACACGGTGTACAGCGATGAGCAGTCCAAGTTCACCTGCAACACCCTGCAGCCCGGCTGCAACACCGTCTGCTACGACACCTTCGCCCCCATCTCACACCTGCGCTTCTGGGTCTTCCAGATCGTCTTGGTCTCCACGCCGTCCATCTTCTACATCGTTTACGTCCTGCACAAGATCGCCAAGGATAAGAAGCCGGAGGTCCAGAGGGGGCAGGTGATGGCTGAGCGGACCTCCAAGAAGGTGTTTGGGCAGCTGGTGAGGAAAGGGCTGGAGAACACGGAGACTGGTATGTCCACCTACTGCCCTGGATACAGAGAGGAGTGGGGTGGTCAGGAAGGGGAGGGGGTGGAGCAGAGCCTGCTAGAGGAGGACTGTGGAGATGTAGGGGAGGACCCAACTCAGCTGTCCAGCCAGGTGCTGCTAATATACATCCTGCAAGTGCTGCTGCGCTCCGTCATGGAGATCACCTTCCTGGTGGGGCAGTACTACCTGTTTGGCTTCGAGGTGCCCCAACTGTACCACTGTGAGACCTACCCCTGCCCCACCCGCACAGACTGCTTTGTGTCACGAGCCACCGAGAAGACTATCTTTCTCAACTTCATGTTCAGCATTAGCGTGGGCTGCTTTGTGCTCGCTGGTCCTGCAGACTCCCACGCCCATAGCCCAGGAGAAGGCTGGGGGCCACCTGCTCACTCACGTCCCAGCCATCTCCTTTGAGACCGACTCTACTGTGGAGTGCACCTCCAAGAGGACTCCGGAAGAGAGGGACCGGGTGAAGGTTAAACTGGCCAACATGGCCTTGATGGGAAGGATCAAAAAGTCTTGGCTGTGAAATGCCCATTATGTGTGATTATCGAATTTATAATTTTCCACTTTTGAAACAACAATGGGAAAGACAGGGTTTATAGCAAAGGTTGCTCAGATTGGGCTTTTGGAAAAATTGGGAGAATGAAAGTGCACTCCTGATTCAGAGAGAAAGATCCAGCTTAATCATCCATACCATTGTTTAAATTACAATAAAAAAAAACATTCAAACTGTTCCTGAGTTTCGAAAGACAGAGAAAGGAAAACATCCTTATCTTCAGGCTGTTCACACCTGTTCACACAAGTCCTACTGTCCACAATCTCAGGGTTCTTCAATACAAACACACCTGTTTCAGAAAACCTGATCACTTTCACATTCGAACAATGTTTGTAGGATACTTTTCAATAACTCAATAAATGTAAGTGTTGAAACCATACATAGCTGGTAACTTGAGCTCGACAGAGTACTTGAGCTCGGCAGAGTGTAACATCTACATCTAGAAGTGTAAATCTAATTTAATTGAATGGTAGGTAGTCATTTTAGATAGCAATGCTATGTTTTTAACTGAAATGTTGATTCAGACATTTATTTCATCATTTGTAAAAGTATTGCACTCAAACAGTTTGATAAGACATTTTGCATCTAGAAGTGTAAAATTTTAGAAGAATGCTATTTCATCAGTCAAATGTTGCACTGTTTGATAAGACAGGGTAAAGAAAACCTCCATTTTAATGAGTTTAGTTGTGAGTTTGACATTTTACCACAGAAGTCACTATAATACTATACGTTATCAAACAGGGTTGTGCTGAAAATCAAATGAACCACAGCCAAATTAATTATTTGCAACTAAGAGTAAGATTAAAAAAGACATGTTTATAACTTACTTCCTTGATAAAATACATTGTAAAATGTAAATATATGTGATTTCTGAGTATGTAGTGCACATATCTTTTTAAGGCCCAAAGCAGACGTTTTTATATCAATATCAAATCATTTCTGGGTAACAATTAAGTACCTTACTGTAATAGATTACAATGAAAATGGTCAAAAATGTATTTTTGCAAAAAAAACTTTCTCAAGCAAGAATTTTGCTCGGACTGTCTGGGAGTGGTCAGTGTGTAGGGGAAATTAAAACTAGCTGTTATTGGCACTCTCTTTGTCGTTGGTCTATAAACCAATTTACACATGGTGATGTCACCATGGAAAGCCAAAACTCTCTCCCATGCAAACCTGCTGATTAGAAGGTGCTGTATAGATGTGGGAAACTCTCTTTTCATGGCACTTCAATATAGAAGTGAATTTTTCGTAGCAGGTTAGGAAACTGAGGTTAAGGTTAGGAAAAGGGTTAGGGTTAGTGAAAATGCTCTCCAAACCTTCTACGAAAATTACTTTGCATTGAAGTGCTGTGAAAAGAATGTGTCCCTGCTCAGGTGTTGCATGCATCAACCAATGGTTGTGTGCCAAGTCATCCATTGTGTCATCGACTGACAGATTGCTATAACATATGTGGTTAGCTGACACACAAAATACCTATCCGGGCAGTGTAAGATCTGGCAAGTGTCAGCAAGGCCTGGGCAGAGGAACATGCTCCGTATTTTCAACCAGAACTATCAGGAAGCAACCCCGATCACATTTTTGTAAAACACATTTACAGTGTTAGTTTCATCAGCTGTTGTAGAATATGAAATCCAATTATTTTGACTTCACAGGGCCTTTAAATGTAGGCAAACAAGTTTTCAGCATTCAAACTAATCTACCCAGCCAGATTCAGCACCATGGACAGTGAAGATCAGAATACCTGCGATCTGACGATTAGAACAACAGTGCTATTTTAAGTGATTTTCAAGACACCCAAAGTCAATTTAAATCCACAACAAAATCTGCAGGATAAAAAGCAATATAATCAAACATTCAAATAAGTAAACAGGCTATATTAAAGTGCACTATACATAGAGACAGATTCACCATGGAGAACACTAAACATGATGACAGATTAACCAGGGAAGTGAATTTAACAGAGTTTAAAGCTAAAACAACAGAATCTGGGTACGTCTGTGTGAAGAGGTGTGGCTTTAGTGTGGATTTGAATAGTACACAAGTAGGCCTACGCTATTTTTGCACTGTAAAACTTTTTTTAAAGTGTTATGTTTTCCCAGATTCATAGTGTTATGCAGCCCAGGCCTATCTAGGAAGGCTGGGCATAAATTGTTTGCTCACAGCATCACATGATGACGTGGGCAACATAAACACTTAATCTCTGTGGATTAAAGTTAATAGTAATCAAAACTAATTTCACCACGAAAGGAAGTGCAATCGAAATGAATGAAGAAGACACGGTAATTCTAGTGAGTTAATAAAATGACAAGGTGTTGCCTGTCAGCGTTGTAGACTACTGCCTCACAAGCCCGGGCTTTAGTGGCACTGGCATACGCGCTTGCCTCTGCACTGAAGGGGCCACCGAACGCGTCCGCGTTGCAGCTCTCACTTTCTCCCGCTACAGTATGTCCTACAATGACATATTTGGTGGGGATTGGCAGCCAACAATAGGATTGGATTGGGACTAAATCAAAGAATAAAACGATATTGAAATGAATATTATTAACAAATATTTCCCAGAAGATTTTGGGTTCAACCTAAGGCTGACTAGGACAGATCAATCAACTTGATCCGACACAGTAAGCCTACATGTCATACTTAAGTAAACCCACAAGAGAGACAATATTGCAAAGGCAGGACCATGTTCGATGGAAGGCGTAGGGGTAGCCAATCGAAAACGTTTGACGGGGAAATTTCTGTCAATATTAGCTAGTCCTACTGAGTGGGCAAGTAACCTTTCCCGCGCTCTTCCTAAAAATACTATTTGTGATGTCATAAAGGTCTAACGTTCCATGACGTAGCATGTAGCCCTAAATTACAGTCCCTGCCTGCAATATTGTCCTCACTCTCGACCTGAACTCAACTTGAATGTAACCAACACAGACAAGGACATGCTTTTGAGATATAAAATAGCTTGAATGGATGAAGAAAAGGTAAGTTAAATGACTTCATACAATATTGGGGGAAAGTAAAAAAGGGTCAAGCAATCTAAGCGGATATTTCTTGTAAAAAGCTATAACATATTGTAAAGCAAATGGACCATTCTTTATAAAGTCACCAGCTTAGCTCTGATAGGGCTGTAGCTCTATTTATGATGTCCTCTGCACAGATCTACTCTGACATTGACATATTATTACTTATTGGAATGTCTGTCCTTCAGGTAGCACAGAGGGAGGATGGTGATCCTCAGAGGGAAGGAAAGGAAGTTGTTGAGGAAGAACCGGTGGCCACGCCCAAAGAGGAGGCCAAGAAGGGAAGGAAGGTAAGATAGCAGGAGTGACAGAGCACATAATAGGCCTACTGGGTTACACTCTGTACCTGATAGCAGCCATACCATAGATATCTATATATCTTTGATAACAACATACGTAGTAGCTGTTTTCAAAACGTGTTTTAAGAGCTGCTTTGACCTGGCCCATAGCCTATTCAGAAATTGTCTCAGAGTAGGAGTGCTTATCTAGGATCAGTTTTGCATTTGAGATCATAATGAATACGATTATTTGGGCAAGGTTGAGCCCACACCTTATCTGATGTACTTTATGTATACGGGCCCTGGTGTTACATGTCTGCCATCATTTGAGATCTGGAATCTGTTCTGTTCTATCCTAGGCAAAAAGGAAGAGGAGTGGCAAGAAGTCAAGGAAGCTGGGCACTGACAACGATGCAGGTCAGAGATTTACCTCTGTAGTACTACATTGTTTCTCTATTCTGTCTGTGATGTGCAGGTTGTGCTATCCATGTTCAATGAAACTGTAGTCTACTGTAATCAGTAAGAAAGGTCACATAGATAGCTTTATTCAAATAGGCCTATTCTAAAACCCTAAAACAATGAAATCAGAGTATTAAGAGATAAAACGTCTGATTTCTCTTTAATTTTGTTTCTACTTCCTCTACGGCAATCACATCTTTAGTCTCCAGGAATAAACACCTGGATAGAGGATCTGTAATTGAGCTCCTGGAGAAGAAAGCTGTTAAGGCTGCATTCGGCCCAGGCAACAAGGATGAGATGGAATACTCCTACCCAATCCTCATCTCATTCCTGCGCAATCTTACTGATGAGTATGTTAAAGGTTTTTCTGTAATGTTCAACATTTATGAAATATTGTGCAGTGGGAACTAAACACTAACTAAAACACTTATTTTACATTTTCTAGGCAGTGGCAAGTGATCTACAAAGGACTAAAAAACCCTGTAAGTTTCCCTACCTGCCTTTGACCTTTGATGTGTCAATGATCTGTTGAATTCAGAGATTAGCCATCAAGTCATATTCTGTTATTCATGTTCATTTCTCTGTCAGACTTCATCAAACGTTGAATTCAGTCACAGACAAGAATAACAATGTTGATCAAATGCATTCTGTTTGATCTAGAATACTTTACATCACAGTTCCATTGAAAAGACTGTTTTTGTTCTGTTTGTTCAAAACAGATGACGAAGGAACAGCTTGCCAAATTGTGCAAGACAATTGTAACCTTCATCGCACAGACCACCCTGCAGATCCTGCTGCCAGCCCTGGCCCGCGTACTTGGGGTAAAGGACTTTGCTGACGACGACACTGACTCACCCAAGAGGGGTGGCAGTGCAAGATCCTTTGCTGCCTTTGATCAGGAAAGACTGGAGCTCATCCAGGAAGTTAGATATCTGGCGAAGAAAATGTATAAGGGCGGCACAGGGGCTCAACATCTCAGGTCCCTAACACCCTCTTCTAAGAGGTATGTTCCCCTCAAGGTTGTCATGTATGGATTTCACCAAGATCATCTATCCCAGTGTTAGCCAATGCAATTTACTCTATCTGATGTAGTACAAAATGTAATGTATCAGCATTTGAGCATATTCAAATTAATGAGCATGTAAAGCGATCAAAAGGACATGTAGATATTTAGAATACTAAAATTACAACGCTTGACCGATTTGCCAAGTTAAATCAGGAATTATCATGCTTTGCTTGTTCGTTTTAAAGTTCCCAGACCTCAGTGAAAGTCCACCTGGGAACGACAGAGGACAGAATCATCAAAAGTGTCCAGGAGCAACTGTCTGATCATAATATCCTGTCCTCTTGCCCACCTGAGCTGACTGTTGGTCTTATCAAGGTGGTGGTCGAACAGCTTAACTCTGCCCTCTCTGCGACCATCAGCAGAGCCATTTCAGGGCGGTCCTCCCCTATTTCTTCTGGTACCCAGGCCGCTGAACAAATGGTCAACATGGTCCAGAAATGTTTTGATGATCACACCACCCCAGAGGACCAGAGCTCTACCTCTGTATTAGAGTCATGCATTCCACCTGCAACAGAAGAGGTGATGACTGTTATTGCAGAGATGGTGGGTGAATTGGAAAAAGAAGATCCGGAATTGGCTAAGGTTTTTCGAGAAGTGGCTGTGAAAGTTAAAATGTTGGCATCTGGCAGTGACCTTGTAGTGGAGCACCTGGATGTTGAAGACTCTCCTGTTCCAGAGGAGCTGAACATAATATGTACATCTTGCAAAGCAATGATGCAACATCTTGGCACTCTGTTTAGTGTGAAGTTCAAGACCAAAGCCTCAAAGGCTGTGAGTGAAATTCTTGTGAGAAGGTTAATGAGCGATATCTCTGGTATGGTTCAACCTTCTCATTCGTTTAGTACCACTCCAAGCTTGATGAATGCATCTAGCCCATCTGACAGGATCCTTGATTCTGCGGCCACTGAGCTCATGCAGACCAAAGTAGAATCTGAGGCATCAAAAATAATTGATAACTTTGTTGAAGATGTCAAGGACATTGTGCAGTATGCTGAATTAGATCAGCCAACAAGCACCCAGAGAGATACCCAAGTGGGACACTGTACGACAAAGCGGAAACCCTTCCATGCAGCTCGTAGACTCTGCGAGAGACTTCAGGCAAAGCTGGAGACATTGTTCCTCAGAATGGGTGGAGCTCCAGTCCAAGGGGAAGAACTTATGGAAAAAGCTGACTCCAGTGCTGTGCTTCTGGAGCATACTGACTCCAGTGATCTGCCTGTTTCAAACCTGAGATTGCCTTCCCCATGTAGGAGTGAATCCCCTATATCAGAACGTAGTTCATCTTCTTTATCTCATGGATGTGATTCAACTGACTCTGTAGGAGAGAAAACACCAGAGCAACCTGAAACCAGTAAGAGTGAGGCAATACTGCAAGTGGTCAACTCAACAGGACTTGGTTCTCTCCGTAAATGCCAAAGTGAGAACTCTCAACCATTACTGTCTCTCTGTGATTCCAACATGGTGCCCTGCACCAAAGAGGTCTTGTCCCAGATTGTGACCATGTATAGGTCAGAGGTGGCAGATTTGGAATGCACATCATCTGTTGCAGAGGGTTCCTCTTCCAACTCCCTTGAAGTCTGTGGCTTTTTGGACAGTGTCATGTCTTATCTAGAAGACATGCCTGTGTCTGGTTCTTCATGGTTGGAAGGATTAAGAGATACTCCAGCCTCAGTCATTGAGAAACTCTCCAGTGAGGAGTTCCAGATGAACGCTACCAACGAAGTGCGAAAAATACTGATCAAATCAGTCAGTAGCTTTCCGAGCAAAGTCAGTTCCAGCCAGACAGATTCTCAGATGTTGCCAGCAAAATCAACAATTTCCTTAAGGCATACAGATATAACTGCTTTTGAAATCGTTGGATCAATTACAAATGACATGAAGAGCCTTTTCCCACCCACAGAATCTTCTACTACTCTATGGCAGGCAGACTCTATGCTTCAACAGAGTGATGAGAAAACCTCAGAGTACACTGAGGCCACACCCAAAGGCTCACAGTCTGGTTTGGAAGTATCTGAGAAGAAGATCTGGACAACTGCAAAGACTATTTACCACAATGTGAAGACAAAGATGAGGAATTATTTTACATTGCAAAATCAAGTCAAAGCAACAACGGCTCAAGCCAAAAAGACCCTCAGCCATATTCTGGTTTCAATTCAGAAAGAGCTGTCAAAATCTGACCAAACGGTGACTGCGCTTTCACAAATAGAGAATGTGGTTGGAATGATGCTGAAGGATGTTGAACGGGTAAGCAGTGAATGTGGTGAGGAACTGATCTATCAAGCGCCACAGCGTTCTTCCTCCTCGTTGTCATCCTCATCTGCCAGATCAAAGAAGTCAGAGTGGGAATTTTCACTCCCTGGCACTCCCATCTCTTCTGATTTACCAGAGAGTATTACTCAGCCCATTGTGAGGTGCTCAGTCATCGACATGGGCAAATCTACTAAGCCAAAAACATTGGTGTGTGATGCCAGGGAAAGCATGTCTGCAATAGTGGATACCATCATAAAGGAGGTACATCCAGAGGAAGAAGGGGAGGTTGCATTCCACCCTGATCTAACAGCTGCAATAGCAAGACTGGAGGAGCTCATATCTCAGGGTAGGATTGGTGCTCTCTCACGTGATCTTACTCACCAAGTCAACCGCATCATTTCTGAGAGCAACTTGACCCCTCTGGTTCTGACAGTGGCGGCTGGAAAGAGTGCATCCGATACAGTCCTTACTGAGCTGAAGAGGAATGACAAGACGGTGGGGAAGCCCACAGCTTACAAGCTGGTTCAGCTTTTTGCAGAGGAGTCTGTGAAGCGCCTCTTGCTTCCTAGCCTTGTGCCCTCTACAGCTTCAATGAGTTTGGCTCAGGGAGTTAGTGTGCCGGCTAGCGTATCTGAAGATAGGATTTCATGTTCTTTTTCTACATCAGCATTTAGTGACACAGTCAGCCTGTTTACCAAAGTAATGGTAAGCCAGGTCATGGACTCTGTGGTTTCTGATGCACAAAGCAGAGGGTCATCTCCAACCGGAACTGTAACTGATATAGGCAGTCTACTGAGTGGTAAGTCCTACCCTCTGCCATCTTTCTCCGCCATCAGCATGACAACAAGTGGGACCTCCAATGCTGCACGAGGCTTTGAGGCCAACATAGATGCTGAGGAAAGGGATACCATCAGTTGTTTCGGTGTACCTCAGAGCATTGTTTGTGATCAGAATTCAACCAGCCCGGATGTTGCCTGGCTTTCAACCCCATCCACTGACAACTTAGTCGGTGATGATGACTTCACCGGCCTCATCAGCATGTTAGTGGTGAGACTTCTGTCAAAAATCCAAACCCAAACTGATCTGTACCCAACTGACGTCACACGCACGTCACAAGACCTGATTCCAAAAGTTATAGCTGCCTTCTGTGCATGGTCAGGCTGCTCTGAGACCCAAGCTTATCCCAAGAACCTGAAGAGTCACAAAGTATACAGCACCGTCTACAACCATCTGTTGAAGGAGTTTGGCTCAGAGAAAATACTCCAACTGGCCGTGTCGACTCAGGACTCCACATTCAATAGGATTCTTGTGAAGTCATTGAGAAAGGAGCTTCTCCACAGTTGTACGAGGCATCAAGAGCAGCCTCAAGAACATCTTTCGAAGCCACCAGGCCAGAAGCTCTTCTCATGGCTAAAGATGTGAAGGCTACCAGAGGGAAGCTGTCTTTCCTACAAAGGCTTGCCAGACTGAAATTCAACTTAAAGGTACATCACACTTATTTAAGTTAACAATTGTGTCAATGTGAGTAAACAATGTTATTTAGAGAAAATGTAAAACCATCCATTAATTCCAAAACCATTTATAAATCTTGTTGTGCTGGTGTGTAAGATGTGATCGTTATTACCGTGAGATTGTTCTGCTGTGACAGTTGTTTTGACATGTTTTTGTTTTAGCCATTCATGATGGGAAACAAGAAGGATTCCAAGAAGAATTTGCGCCATTCTGAATCCAAAGACCAGACTACTGCTGAAGATATCATGTGTAAGTCCATACAGCAGGACATTTACTGTTTGAGATATTGGTGTACAAAGCTGCTATTGCAAAAATATTAAACCCTATATACATACATTATATATATATTATCGTATAGTAATCTCTTATGTAAAATTATTTATAGTTTCCAAATCTCAAGATTCTGGTTCTCATTTATTTGTGAAAGTAATAATGAGTTGAAACTAAGAATACAATATAACATCATTTCTAAATGAAAGTGCATGTCAACTCTCTCTCTTCTGTCGCCCAACATAGTGGCACATCCTGGACTCCCAGAGGGTCTTCCCTCCACCTCTCAACAGGAGAAGCCTCGCAAACGTCCCCTTCTAATCAGGATGTTTTCCACCATCTCCATAGGCCTATCCAAGCCATTCAAACGGTTTTCAAAGCAAGCTTAATACAACAATTTCCTTTAATACAGTAATATTTGCATTGAATTGATGGCCTTTGTCTTCTTTTGTGTTGCCCTGTTAACACATTTGATTAGAAAATACATGGTATATTTAGTTTAGTTTATTATGCAGTCATAGTCACGGTGTAGGCTAAACAAAGTAATGTTGTCCTGAATAATGTATAGAACATGCACCCCCCCCCACCACACACACATAGTACTTCAGATATGTCCCACAACCAACATTCAACCAGATATCAATGATTCAGTGTAAAATACATGTACTGTAAAATAAACCGTATTTAATTTACAACCAATAAAATAATACATGATGCAGGACACTCAGTTATAAGGGAATTAACTGGTTTAACTTCTCAAACAGAAACACACACATTTCCATTTTCTGTGGATCGCCCATGTTTACATTTTACTGAATGCTAGTCTGACCTTTGACCTGTAGATGGCAGTAAAGGTCTACTTTTGCTGCAGATCCACTTCTAAAGCTCAAACCTCTCTGGACAAGTGGCCGAAACATTTGTCCCTAGTGAGAGAGTGTGTGTGTGTGTGGCAAAAAAAGGGAATATTGCACTACACTTTTATGATACAGATACATTTTGCATTCGGTAGCATAGCACAGCTGTAGTTTTTTCAAATGCCAAATGTACATGTAGCATGCTTCTGCCTACATATGCTTTTCTGAGTGACTTGTGTTGTGAGAGAACCAGAATTCAAACATAAACTCCAGGATTACATTTTATAATATTGTTAGCTCTTTTTAGTAACATATGGTAGCATACATGTTTCACACGGTGGCAAGTCAAGCTAGTTAGTTACATGTAACAACATTATATTATATGGTCAATGTTTGTGTGTATCCTCTTAGCTTTTACCTTCGACATCAACAAGCGACGCACGGGCTGGTCCTGCAGACTCCCACGCCCATAGCCCAGGAGAAGGCTGGGGGCCACCTGCTCACTCACGTCCCAGCCATCTCCTTTGAGACCGACTCTACTGTGGAGTGCACCTCCAAGAGGACTCCGGAAGAGAGGGACCGGGTGAAGGTTAAACTGGCCAACATGGCCTTGATGGGAAGGATCAAAAAGTCTTGGCTGTGAAATGCCCATTATGTGTGATTATCAAATTTATAATTTTCCACTTTTGAAACAACAATGGGAAAGACAGGGTTTATAGCAAAGGTTGCTCAGATTGGGCTTTTGGAAAAATTGGGAGAATGAAAGTGCACTCCTGATTCAGAGAGAAAGATCCAGCTTAATCATCCATACCATTGTTTAAATTACAATAAAAAAAACATTCAAACTGTTCCTGAGTTTCGAAAGACAGAGAAAGGAAAACATCCTTATCTTCAGGCTGTTCACACCTGTTCACACAAGTCCTACTGTCCACAATCTCAGGGTTCTTCAATACAAACACACCTGTTTCAGAAAACCTGATCACTTTCACATTCGAACAATGTTTGTAGGATACTTTTCAATAACTCAATAAATGTAAGTGTTGAAACCATACATAGCTGGTAACTTGAGCTCGACAGAGTACTTGAGCTAGAAGTGTAACATCTACATCTAGAAGTGTAAGAATTTTAGAAGAATGCTATTTCATCAGTCAAATGTTGCACTGTTTGATAAGACAGGGTAAAGAAAACCTCCATTTTAATGAGTTTAGTTGTGAGTTTGACATTTTACCACAAGAAGTCACTATAATACTATACGTTATCAAACAGGGTTGTGCTGAAAATCAAATGAACCACAGCCAAATTAATTATTTGCAACTAAGAGTAAGATTAAAAAAGACATGTTTATAACTTACTTCCTTGATAAAATACATTGTAAAATGTAAATATATGTGATTTCTGAGTATGTAGTGCACATATCTTTTTAAGGCCCAAAGCAGACGTTTTTATATCAATATCAAATCATTTCTGGGTAACAATTAAGTACCTTACTGTAATAGATTACAATGAAAATGGTCAAAAATGTATTTTTGCAAAAAAAACTTTCTCAAGCAAGAATTTTGCTCGGACTGTCTGGGAGTGGTCAGTGTGTAGGGGAAATTAAAACTAGCTGTTATTGGCACTCTCTTTGTCGTTGGTCTATAAACCAATTTACACATGGTGATGTCACCATGGAAAGCCAAAACTCTCTCCCATGCAAACCTGCTGATTAGAAGGTGCTGTATAGATGTGGGAAACTCTCTTTTCATGGCACTTCAATATAGGAGTGAATTTTTCGTAGCAGGTTAGGAAACTGAGGTTAAGGTTAGGAAAAGGGTTAGGGTTAGTGAAAATGCTCTCCAAACCTTCTACGAAAATTACTTTGCATTGAAGTGCTGTGAAAAGAATGTGTCCCAGCTCAGGAGTAGCATGCATCAACCAATGGTTGTGTGCCAAGTCATCCATTGTGTCATCGACTGACAGATTGCTATAACATATGATGTGGTTAGCTGACACACAAAATACCTATCCGGGCAGTGTAAGATCTGGCAAGTGTCAGCAAGGCCTGGGCAGAGGAACATGCTCGGTATTTTCAACCAGAACTATCTCGAAGCAACCCCGATCACATTTTTGTAAAACACATTTACAGTGTTAGTTTCATCAGCTGTTGTACAATATGAAATACAATTATTTTGACTTCACAGGGCCTTTAAATGTAGGCAAACAAGTTTTCAGCATTCAAACTAATCTACCCAGCCAGATTCAGCACCATGGACAGTGAAGATCAGAATACCTGCGATCTGACGATTAGAACAACAGTGCTATTTTAAGTGATTTTCAAGACACCCAAAGTCAATTTAAATCCACAACAAAATCTGCAGGATAAAAAGCAATATAATCAAACATTCAAATAAGTAAACAGGCTATATTAAAGTGCACTAAACATAGAGACAGACTAACCATGGAGAACACTAAACATGATGACAGATTAACCAGGGAAGTGAATTTAACAGAGGTTAAAGCTAAAACAAAAGAATCTGGGTAAGTCTGTGTGAAGAGGTGTGGCTTTAGTGTGGATTTGAATAGTACACAAGTAGGCCTACGCTATTTTTGCACTGTAAAACTTTTTTTTAAGTGTTATGTTTTCCCAGATTCATAGTGTTATGCAGCCCAGGCCTATCTAGGAAGGCTGGGCATAAATTGTTTGCTCACAGCATCACATGATGACGTGGGCAACATAAACACTTAAACTCTGTGGATTAAAGTTAATAGTAATCAAAACTAATTTCACCACGAAAGGAAGTGCAATCGAAATGAATGAAGAAGACAAGGTAATTCTAGTGAGTTAATGAAATGACACGGTGTTGCCTGTCAGCGTTGTAGACTAAATCAAATCAAATTTATTTATATAGCCCTTCGTACATCAGCTGATATCTCAAAGTGCTGTACAGAAACCCAGCCTAAAACCCCAAACAGCAAGCAATGCAGGTGTAGAAGCACGGTGGCTAGGAAAAACTCCCTAGAAAGGCCAAAACCTAGGAAGAAACCTAGAGAGGAACCAGGCTATGTGGGGTGGCCAGTCCTCTTCTGGCTGTGCCGGGTGGAGATTATAACAGAACATGTTCAAATGTTCATAAATGACCAGCACGGTCGAATAATAATAAGGCAGAACAGTTGAAACTGGAGCAGCAGCACGGCCAGGTGGACTGGGGACAGCAAGGAGTCATCATGTCAGGTAGTCCTGGGGCATGGTCCTAGGGCTCAGGTCCTCCGAGAGAGAGAAAGAAAGAGAGAGAATTAGAGAAAGCACACTTAAATTCACACAGGACACCGAATAGGACAGGAGAGGTACTCCAGATATAAAAAACTGACCCTAGCCCCCCGACCCATAAACTACTGCAGCATAAATACTGGAGGCTGAGACAGGAGGGGTCAGGAGACACTGTGGCCCCATCCGAGGACACCCCCGGACAGGGCCAAACAGGAAGGATGTAACCCCACCCACTTTGCCAAAGCACAGCCCCCACACCACTAGAGGGATATCTTCAACCACCAACTTACCATCCTGAGACAAGGCTGAGTATAGCTCACAAAGATCTCCGCCATGGCACAACCCAAGGGGGGGCGCCAACCCAGACAGGATGACCACATCAGTGAATCAACGCACTCAGGTGACGCACCCCTTCCAGGGACAGCATGAGAGAGCCCCAGTAAGCCAGTGACTCAGCCCCTGTAATAGGGTTAGAGGCAGAGAATCCCGGTGGAAAGAGGGGAACCGGCCAGGCAGAGACAGCAAGGGCGGTTCGTTGCTCCAGAGCCTTTCCGTTCACCTTCACACTCCTGGGCCAGACTACACTCAATCATATGACCCGCTGAAGAGATAAGTCTTCAGTAAAGACTTAAAGGTTGTGACCGAGTTTGCGTCTCTGACATGGGTAGGCAGACCATTCCATAAAAATGGAGCTCTATAGGAGAAAGCCCTGCATCCAGCTGTTTGCTTAGAAATTCTAGGGACAATTAGGAGGCCTGCGTCTTGTGACCGTAGCGTACGTGTAGGTATGTACGGCAGGACCAAATCAGAGAGATAGGTAGGAGCAAGCCCATGTAATGCTTTGTAGGTTAGCAGTAAAACCTTGAAATCAGCCCTTGCTTTGACAGGAAGCCAGTGTAGGGAGGCTAGCACTGGAGTAATATGATCACATTTTTTGGTTCTAGTCAGGATTCTAGCAGCCGTATTTAGCACTAACTGAAGTTTATTTAGTGCTTTATCCGGGTAGCCGGAAAGTAGAGCATTGCAGTAGTCTAACCTAGAAGTGACAAAAGCATGGATTAATTTTTCTGCATCATTTTTGGACAGAAAGTTTCTGATTTTTGCAATGTTACGTAGATGGAAAAAAGCTGTCCTTGAAATGGTCTTGATATGTTCTTCAAAAGAGAGATCAGGGTCCAGAGTAACGCCAAGGTCCTTCACAGTTTTATTTGAAGACAACTTTACAACCATTAAGATTAATTGTCAGATTCAACAGAAGATCTCTTTGTTTCTTGGGACCTAGAACAAGCATCTCTGTTTTGTCCGAATTTAAAAGTAGAAAGTTTGCAGCCATCCACTTCCTTATGTCTGAAACACATGCTTCTAGCAAGGGCAATTTTGGGGCTTCACCATGTTTCATTGAAATGTACAGCTGTGTGTCATCCGCATAGCAGTGAAAGTTAACATTATGTTTTCGAATGACATCCCCAAGAGGTAAAATATATAGTGAAAACAATAGTGGTCCTAAAATGGAACACCGAAATGTACAGTTGATTTGTCAGAGGACAAACCATTCACAAACTGATATCTTTCCGACAGATAAGATCTAAACCAGGCCAGAACTTGTCCGTGTAGACCAATTTGGGTTTCCAATCTCTCCAAAAGAATGTGGTGATCGATGGTATCAAAAGCAGCACTAAGGTCTAGGAGCACGAGGACAGATGCACAGCCTTTTCTAAAAATTTTGAGAGGAATGGAAGATTCGATATAGGCCGATAGTTTTTTATATTTTCTGGGTCAAGGTTTGGCTTTTTCAAGAGAGGCTTTATTACTGCCACTTTTAGTGAGTTTGGTACACATCCGGCGGATAGAGAGCCATTTATTATGTTCAACATAGGAGGGCCAAGCACAGGAAGCAGCTCTTTCAGTAGTTTAGTTGGAATAGGGTCCAGTATGCAGCTTGAAGGTTTAGAGGCCATGATTATTTTCATCATTGTGTCAAGAGATATAGTACTAAAACACTTGAGAGTCTCTCTTGATCCTAGGTCCTGGCAGAGTTGTGCAGACTCAGGACAACTGAGCTTTGAAGGAATAGGCAGATTTAAAGAGGAGTCCGTAATTTGCTTTCTAATAATCTTTTCCTCAAAGAAGTTCATGAATTTATCACTGCTAAAGTGAAAGCCATCCTCTCTTGGGGAATGCTGCTTTTTAGTTAGCTTTGCGACAGTATCAAAAAGGAATTTCGGATTGTTCTTATTTTCCTCAATTAAGTTAGAAAAATAGGATGATCGAGCAGCAGTAAGGGCTCTTCGGTACTGCACGGTACTGTCTTTCCAAGCTAGTCCGAAGACTTCCAGTTTGGTGTGGCGCCATTTCCGTTCCAATTTTCTGGAAGCTTGCTTCAGAGCTCGGGTATTTTCTGTGTACCAGGGAGCTAGTTTCTTATGAGAAATGTTTTTAGTTTTTAGGGGTGCAACTGCATCTAGGGTATTGCACAAGGTTAAATTGAGTTCCTCAGTTAGGTGATTAACTGATTTTTGTCCTCTGGCGTCCTTGGGTAGACAGAGGGAATCTGGAAGGACATCAAGGAATCTTTGTGTTGTCTGTGAATTTATAGCACGACTTTGGATGTTCCTTGGTTGGGGTCTGAGCAGATTATTTGTTGCAATTGCAAACGTAATAAAATGGTGGTCCGATAGTCCAGGATTATGAGGAAAAACATTAAGATCCACAACATTTATTCCATGGGACAAAACTAGGTCCAGAGTATGACTGTGACAGTGAGTGGGTCCAGAGACATGTTGGACAAAACCCACTGAGTCGATGATGGCTCCGAACGCCTTTTGGAGTGGGTCTGTGGACTTTTCCATGTGAATATTAAAGTCACCAAAGATTAGAATATTATCAGCTATGACTACAAGGTCCGATAGGAATTCAGGGAACTCAATGAGGAACGCTGTATATGGCCCAGGAGGCCTGTAAACAGTAGCTATAAAAAGTGATTGAGTAGGCTGCATAGATTTCATGACTAGAAGCTCAAAAGACGAAAACGTCATTTTTTTTGGGGGTAAATTGACATTTGCTATCGTAAATGTTAGCAACACCTCCGCCTTTGCGGGATGCAAGGGGGATATGGTCACTAGTGTAGCCAGGAGGTGAG